>NC_061509.1:235910334-235971402 GCF_022539505.1 Lolium rigidum | reverse complement strand
TGCCCTTGGGCCCCACCTGTCAGAGGCCCAAAGGGTTAGGGTCGGCCGACCCACCCGGTCCGGCCCGACCATCTCACTCTCTCCTTCTCTCTCTCGCGCGTGTCCGAACCCTAACCCTAACCCCTCTCTCGGCGATTCGCGTCGCCGCCGTCTTCTCGTAATTGTTCCGCCAACTCCGGCCGTCGCCGTCGGCGAGGTATGGCGCATCCGAACCGCCGTTCAACGCGCGCTTCGGATCCACCGCGGCGATTTGTGATGCGCCTCCCGCTTGTCTCGCCCCCTTCGCCTCCGGTCTCCCGGGCGTGGAGTGCCGTGGCGATCTCGTCGCCGCCGACGCTCCGGATGCCGCGGCGCCACCGTGCTCGCCCGTGGTGCTGCCATGGCCTCGGCTTGGCTCGGTGCCGCCGCGCTCCGGCGTGTGCCGCCGTGGCCGCCATGACCGCGCCCGTCCGCTTGACCCCGGGTATGTGCGCCTCCTCCCTTCCGCTTCTCTTTTGTGCCCGATCTCGCTTCCTCTCGCTAGCTCTACCCCTGTGTTGTGCTTGCCTCGCGCAAGAGTTGTTGTGCTCTTCTCGCAGCGCCATGTGTGCTTGCTCCTGCCGTGCTATGCTCGCTGTGCTATGCATGTGCTACCGCTGTGTAATGCCCTGTCATATCTATGTGTAAGAATTTCTAGCCTAAGCACTTGCTGGGCTAGTACTGCTTGCTTAATTCCCTTCCTGTGCTTTTGTTCTTGTTGATAATCTTGCCAGATCCTCAAGTGTGTTCATTTCAATTGCTATGGCTTGATTATAGTGTATAGTTCTTGCATAATTGCAAGTGACTGAGCTACTGTGGCTAATTCTTGTGCTCAAATTCATGAGCATGCTCATCTGAGCATTGCTGTTGGCTTACTGGTATGATTAAAGGATGAGCACTAAGTGGTTTATTTGTTTATCATGATCCAGTGGTTCATCAAACCTTTGATGTGCTTCTGGATACAATCATAAGGTTATTAATTGATTATCTGTGATGCAATTCCTTAAGTAATGTGTCTGTTTATTTTATATGGTCAATATAATGCTAGAATTGGGTTCTAGCATGCTTTAGCAAGCTCTGGTGATCCAGTGATCAACAACTGCTTGATCAATGCTTGCTTTATTTACTGCCTATGCCTGTCTGGGCTTATTCTGGTGACTGTGCATAACCAGGCCTTGTGCCTGTGTGTGCTGTGGTTGGCTCAAGCAATTGCTGTTGCTTCCAGTGATCAATTGGATCATGAGTAAGTGTTCCAGTTACTGGTGATCTATCTCTTTCATTTATATGTAAAGTTTATACTTGTATATTGGATAAATGAGATGAACTGCTTGCAGTGATAACTCTTATAATTTGTTTAATTGAGCTAGAGGGATGCCAACATTAGTTGGGGACCCTAGCTCCACTTTGAACCCATTCTGGGTGATGATATTAGTGCTTGGCTTGATGGTTTGGCTGTTTCAGGGTTTGAGGTGACCCTGGCAGTAGTCATATACTGCCCCAGGGTAGCTCCCCTCTTGTTGGCTTGCTGTGGCTCACCAAATGCTTTCTAGGTGATCCATTTATTGGATTGCCAATAACTCTTGATGTTGAAATCAAAATAGACAATGATTTGTCTAAGTCTGATGGCCTGAATAGCTGTAGGTGCTAAGTGTGTGTGTTAGGCTGACTTGTGCTCTCATCTCTTGCTGGATTTCTTCAGTTATGCAATTTTTGTCATATCTGTTGTTCCCCTTTGATGATTGACCAGTGGCCTTTCTGCTCTTGCTTGCACCATATGGTTTAGTAACCAGATGATGACACAACCTAGGGTATCCTACCCTGTTGATGATGTGTGCTAGATGCATATGCTTATATATGAACAAAACCCTCTGGTTTGTTCATGATGCTTGGTATACCTCACTCCAGCTCCTAGGATTTGATGTTGATGTAGAGGGTTTGCTTCTGTGTGGTTCTTGTGGTTGATTTTCTTGCCCCGCTCCTCCCGGTGAGCTTGATGCCTCTTGGTTATGTGTCTGTGGTGGTGGAAATGTGTTGAACAGCGATGAGTCGTTCAAGCTGTTCTTGTGTTCTTGGCTGTTCTTGGCTGTTCTTACCAGTGAAGCCTGTCGATGGCTGATGCAAATGACTAGGGTTTGGCTCTTCAAAGGTTATATATGGTGCTCTCTTGCTCTCCCTGGTCGACAGCTCTTGCTTGCCACACAGGTGACTCACTGTGTGTGTGCTGCATGCACACAGCCCTGTGAGCAGGCTGTGTGTGTGTGTGTAAGCAGGTGTTGTGCACCTGGTCCTGGAACTTGGTTGTGGCATGGATCAACTCGGCCGACTTGACATTATCCACATTTCCATTTCTTTCTAACCTGCCAAGTGGCTATGCCACTTGGCATAACTCTTCTTTTGTGGTGATTATATGCAGGGATCATTCTCGTTGCTCCAATGATCATGAAGATCATCAAGTACAAGAATTAAGGAAGTTTAGCTTGTAGTGTTAGGATAGATCCTTGATTTGTAATTTTCCTTTTCTTTTCTTTTTCTATTTTTGTCCAATTCTTGTAATATGTTGTAATGTTCATATTTTATTTCTGGATATTGTAAAAACAATGTATCTTGTGTGTTTATCAATAAAGCTCCAATTTTTCTCTATTGAGCTTTATATATTAATTGTTCTATTTATATTTTGATTATTTAAGATTGTTTATAAAATTATCTCAAGTTTGGATTATGAGATATTAACTTGATGTTTGAATTTGAAATTCAAATTCAAATTTGGTTTGAATTTGATCATCCATCTTAACTTAGAATTCAATCATGCAACTTAAATTGGTGTTTCAAACTCTCCCCTCTCAACTCAAAACCCTAATCTAGTTAAGCGAGATGCAAGTTTGTCGCACACTCGAAACCCTAACCTTGTAAGGTGTCGAGAGAGAAACTTGTTCCCCTTCGATGCAGTTTTTGTTTAAAAGCGCGAAATTTCCCCAGAATTTGCTATGCAATGCACATCCCTTTCTAAAATCTACCCCTCGATCGTCTCTAAACCTGGGATATTACAACATACTTGTCCATATGCTACAACGGAGCGTGTCTCTCTCCCACACAAGCATTTATTCAAACAAAAACAAAAACAAAAACAAAAACAAAAACAAACCGACACTCCAAGCAAAGTACATAAGATGTGACGGAATAAAAATATAGTTTCAGGGAGGAACCTGATAATGTTGTCGATGAAGAAGGGGATGCCTTGGGCATCCCCAAGCTTAGACGCTTGAGTCTTCTTAGAATATGCAGGGGTGAACCACCGGGGCATCCCCAAGCTTAGAGCTTTCACTCTCCTTATCATATTGCATCATACTCCTCTCTTGATCCTTGAAAACTTTCTCCACACCAAACTCGAAACAACTCATTAGAGGGTTAGTGCATAATAAAAATTCACATGTTCAGAGGTGACACAATCATTCTTAACACTTCTGGACATTGCATAAAGCTACCGGACATTAATGGATCAAAGAAATTCATCCAACATAGCAAAAGAGGCAATGCAAAATAAAAGGCAGAATCTGTCAAAACAGAACAGTCCATAAAGATGGATTTTATTAGGCCACCAGACTTGCTCAAACGAAAATGCTCAAATTGAATGAAAGTTGCGTACATATCTGAGGATCATGCTCGTAAATTGGCTTAATTTTCTGAGCTACCTACAGGGAGATAGACACAGATTCGTGACAGCAAAGAAATCTGGAACTGCGCAGTAATCCAAATCTAGTACTTACTTTTCTATCAAAGACTTTACTTGGCACAACAAAACTCAAAACTAAGATAAGGAGAGGTTGCTACAGTAGTAAACAACTTCCAAGACACAAATATAAAAAAAGTACTGTAGCAAAATAACACATGGGCTATCTCCTAAGAAGTTCTTTCTTTATAGCCGTTAAGATGGGCTCAGCAGTTTTAATGATGCTCACATGAAAAATATAGTATGAAGCAAAAGAGAGCATCAAGAAGCAAATTCAAAACAAATTTAAGTCTAACATGCTTCCTATGCATAGGAATCTTGTAAATAAACAAGTTCATGAAGAGCAAAGTAACAAGCATAGGAAGATAAAACAAGTGTAGCTTCAAAAATTTCAGCACATAGAGAGGCATTTTAGTAACGTGAAAATTTCTACAACCATATTTTCCTCTCTCATAATAACTTTCAGTAGCAACATGAGCAAACTCAACAATATAACTATCACATAAAGCATTCTTATCATGAGTCTAATGCATAAAATTATTACTCTCCACATAAGCATAATCAATTTTATTAGTTGTAGTGGGAGCAAATTCAACAAAGTAGCTATCATTATTATTCTCATCATGTGTAGGAGGCATAGTATAATCACAACAAAATTTACTCTCCATAGTAGGTTGTACCAAAAGACCACTATTATAATCATCATAAATAGGAGGCAAAGTATCATCAAAGAAAATTTTCTCCTTAATGCTTGGGGGACTAAAAAGATCATGAAAACCAAGCTTCCCCAAGCTTAGCATTTTCCATATCATTATCAACAATGGTGTTCAAAGCGTTCATACTAATATTACTACCGAGCATGCAAATAAGATTTCATAGGTTTTTTAATTTTCGCATCAAACAATCCATGTTTTAAATCAGGAAACAGAATAAGAAGCTCATTGTTGTCCATTATGCCAAACTAGTGTAAACAAGAAACAAAAAGATGCAATTGCAGGATCTAAAGGAAATATCTTCGATCACAAACACAATGGCGCCAGAAAAGTACTGTTACCTGGAACCGGAGTATGAGTGCCTTTTTACCTTTCCTCCCCGGCAACGGCGCCTGAAAAGTGCTTGATGTCTACGGGAGCTTCTATTCTTGTAGACAGTGTTGGGCCTCCAAGAGCAGAGGTTTGTAGAACAGCAGCAAGTTTCCCTTAAGTGGACACCCAAGGTTTATCGAACTCGGGGAGGAAGAGGTCAAAGATATCCCTCTCATGCAACCCCGCAACCACAAAGCAAGAAGTCTCTTGTGTCCCCAACACACCTAATAGGTGCACTAGTTCGGCGAAGAGATAGTGAAATACGGGTGGTATGAATAAGTAGTAGCAACGGCACCGTAAAAGTGCTTTGCCCAGGACAAGTAAACAAGCGATAGTAACGCAGCGAGTAGTAACGCAATAAAACGGTAAACAAGCAGATGATAGCAGTATTTAGGAACAAGGCCTAGGGAATAGACTTTCACTAGTGGACACTCTCAACTTTGATCACATAACGTAATAGATAAATGCATACTCTACACTCTTGTTGGATGATGAACACATTGCGTAGGATTACACGAACCCTCAATGCCGGAGTTAACAAGCTCCACAATTCAATGTTCATATTTAAATAACCTTAGAGTGCAAGAAAGATCAACACGACTAAACCAAGTACTAACACAGCATGCACACTGTCACCTTCACACTATGTAGGAGGAAATAGATCACATCAATACAATCATAGCAATAGCTAACTTAACAATCTACAAGAGATCATGATCATAGCATACGCCAAGTACTAACACGGATGCACACACTATCACCATTACACCGTGTAGGAGGAATAAAACTACTTTAATAACATTGCTAGAGTAGCACATAGATAAATTGTGATACAAAACACATTGCAATCATAAAGAGATATAAATAAACACTTCACTACGCCATTCATAACAGTGAGTAAGTATTCTGTGAAATATAGCCTAAGAGACCCACACGGTGCACACACTCGTCACCTTTACACACGTGGGACAAGGAGTCTCCGGAGATCACATAAGTAAAACTCACTTGACTAGCATAGTGACATCTAGATTACAAGCATCATCATATGAATCTCAATCATGTAAGGCAGCTCATGAGATTATTGTATTGAAGTACATAGGAGAGAGATGAACCACATAGCTACCGGTACAGCCCCGAGCCTCGATGGAGAACTACTCCCTCCTCATGGGAGCAGCAGCGGTGATGAAGATGGCGGTGGAGATGGCAGCGGTGTCGATGGAGAAGCCTTCCGGGGCACTTCCCCGCTCCGGCAGGGTGCCGGAACAGAGACTCCTGTCCCCCAGATCTTGGCTTCGCGATGGCGGCGGCTCTGGAAGGTTTATGTGGGTTTCGTCCTTCGTAATAGGGCTTTCGCGACGGAGGCTTTAAATAGGCGGAAGGGCAGCGTCAGAGGGTCGAAGAGGCGGCGGCACCATAGGGCGGCGCGGCCAGGGCCTGGGCCGTGCCGGCCTATGGTCTGGGGGCCCAGTGCCCCCCCTCTGGTCCCTCTCGTGTGTTCTGGATGCTTCCGGTGAAAATAGGAACCTGGGTCTTGATTTCGTCCGATTCCGAGAATATTTCGTTACTAGGATTTCTGAAACCAAAAACAGCAGAAAACGAGAACTGGCACTTCGGCATCTTGTTAATAGGTTAGTTCCAGAAAATGCACGAATATGACATAAAGTGTGTATAAAACATGTAGATATCATCAATAATGTGGCATGGAACATAAGAAATTATCGATACGTCGGAGACGTATCATGGACCCCGGTCCATTCTTTTATAGTGAAATACAAATCTGCTGCAATACTTGTTTTTACTGTTTTCTCTGCAAACAATCATCTTCCACACAATGCGGTTAATCCTTTGTAACAGCAAGCCGGTGAGATTGACAACCTCACTGTTTCGTTGGGGCAAAGTACTTTGGTTGTGTTGTGCAGGTTCCACGTTGGCGCCGGAATCCCTGGTGTTGCGCCGCACTACATCCCGCCGCCATCAACCTTCAACGTGCTTCTTGGCTCCTCCTGGTTTGATAAACCTTGGTTTCTTTCCGAGGGAAAACTTGCTGCTGTGCGCATCATACCTTCCTCTTGGGGTTCCCAACGAACATGTGAGTTACATGCCATCAAGCTCTTTTCTGGCGTCGTTGCCGGGGAGATCAAGACACGCTGCAAGGGGAGTCTCCACTTCTCAATCTCTTTACTTTGTTTTTGTCTTGCTTTATTTTATTTACTACTTTGTTTGCTGCACTTATATCAAAACACAAAAAAATTAGTTGCTAGCTTTACTTTATTTACTATCTTGTTTGCTATATCAAAAACACAAAAAAAAAATTAGTTACTTGCATTTACTTTACCTATTTCAACATGTTTCCTTTTAATTTTACCACAAAAGACATACCGGTAGGACGCGGGTCTATAATTGGGAGAAACAATATAGAAGAATTTTTCACTCATGTCGGTACTCATCGAAGATTTTGAAGATAGACACTTGGCGTAACTTGCTCCCACTTATGAAATTGCTGCCGCTGCTTTAGTTCGCATGTTGGAAACTAAATTTGTTAATCTCAATCCTATAATCCAACACATGTTTCTTACACTCGGTGATATGGAAGAAGGGGAAAAGAAAGATTTTGTTTTAGAAACCCTTCTTAGAGAATTTGGTGGTCTAGCAAGAGAGGCTAGAAAGGTCTTTGCTAAATTCAAAATGCTTGGTTCTCATACTAATTTTGTTAGTCTCCTTGAAAAAATGGACATGGATAGAATAAGGTACACTAATAATACTAATGATGGTGGGGAGATCAAAGCACAAATACCATGTAAACTCCTAGCTATGAATGATGCACTAGAAAATAACTATGCTTGGCTTGTTCCCGAAAATTTGTTCGATGAGAGTAGCAAGCCCAAGACTAATGAGAAGGGAGACGCTGAAACTTATGTATCCAATATACTATGCATGGTTGAGAAAACTCCAAACCCCGCTGTAGATGCACCACCCTTTGATAACACTTGATATACACTTTTTGCGCCTAGCTGAAAGGCGTTAAAGAAAAGCGCTTATGGGAGACAACCCATGTTTTTACTACAGTATTTTTGTTTTATATTTGTGTCTTGGAATTTGTTTACTACTGTAGCAAACTCTCCTTATCTTAGTTTTGAGTTTTGTTGTGCCAAGTAAAGTCTTTGATAGTAAAGTAAGTACTAGATTTGGATTACTGCGCAGTTCCAGATTTCTTTGCTGTCACGGATCTGGGTCTATCTCCCTGTAGGTAGCTCAGAAAATTAAGCCAATTTACGTGCATGATCCTCAGATATGCACGCAACTTTCATTCAATTTGGGCATTTTCATTTGAGCAAGTCTGGTGGCCTAATAAAATCCATCTTTACGGACTGTTCTGTTTTGACAGATTCTGCCTTTTTATTTCGCATTGCCTCTTTTGCTATGTTGGATGAATTTCTTTGATCCATTAATGTCCAGTAGCTTTATGCAATGTCCAGAAGTGTTAAGAATGATTATGTCACCTCTGAACATGTTAATTTTTATTATGCACTACCCTCTAATGAGTTGTTTCGAGTTTGGTGTGGAGGAAGTTTTCAAGGATCAAGAGAGGAGTATGATGCAATATGATCAAGGAGAGTGAAAGCTCTAAGCTTGGGGATGCCCCGGTGGTTCACCCCTGCATATTCTAAGAAGACTCAAGCATCTAAGCTTGGGGATGCCCAAGGCATCCCCTTCTTCATCGACAACATTATCGAGGTTCCTCCCCTGAAACTATATTTTTATTCCGTCACATCTTATGCACTTTGCTTGGAGCGTCGGTTTGTTTTTGTTTTTGTTTTGTTTGAATAAAATGGATCCTAGCATTCACTTTGTGGGAGAGAGACACGCTCCGCTGTAGCATATGGACAAGTATGTCCTTAGGCTCTACTCATAGTATTCATGGCGAAGTTTCTTCTTCGTTAAATTGTTATATGGTTGGAATTGGAAAATACTACATGTAGTAATTCTAAAATGTCTTGAATAATTTGATACTTGGCAATTGTTGTGCTCATGTTTAAGCTCTTGCATCATATACTTTGCACCCATTAATGAAGAAACTCTTAGAGCTTGCTAATTTAGTTTGCATATTTGGTTTCTCTAGAGTCTAGATAACATCTAGTATTGAGTTTTGAACAACAAGGAAGACGGTGTAGAGTCTTATAATGTTTACAATATGTCTTTTATGTGAGTTTTGCTGCACCGTTCATCCTTGTGTTTGTTTCAAATAACCTTGCTAGCCTAAACCTTGTATCGAGAGGGAAAACTTCTCATGCATCCAAAATCCTTGAGCCAACCACTATGTCATTTGTGTCCACCATACCTACCTACTACATGGTATTTATCCGCCATTCCAAAGTAAATTGCTTGAGTGCTACCTTTAAAATTCCATCATTCACCTTTGCAATATATAGCTCATGGGACAAATAGCTTAAAAACTATTGTGGTATTGAATATGTACTTATGCACTTTATCTCTTATTAAGTTGCTTGTTGTGCGATAACCATGCTTCCGGGGACGCCATCAACTATTCTCTCGTTGAATATCATGTGAGTTGCTATGCATGTCCGTCTTGTCTGAAGTAAGAGAGATCTACCACCGTAATGGTTGGAGCATGCATATTGTTAGAGAAGAACATTGGGCCGCTAACTAAAGCCATGAATCATGGTGGAAGTTTCAGTTTGGACATATATCATCAATCTCATATGAGAATAATAATTGTTGTCACATGCTTATGCATTAAAGAGGAGTCCATTATCTCGTTGTCCATGTTGTCCCGGTATGGATGTCTAAGTTGAGAATAATCAAAAGCGAGAAATCCAAAATGCGAGTTTTCTCCTTAGACCTTTGTACATGCGGCATGGAGGTACCCCATTGTGACACTTGGTTAAAACATGTGCATTGCAAAGATCCGGTAGTCCAAGCTAATTAGGACAAGGTGCGGGCACTATTAGTATACTATGCATGAGGCTTGCAACTTGTAAGATATAATTTACATAACTCATATGCTTTATTACTACCGTTGACAAAATTGTTTCATGTTTTCAAAATAAAAGCTCTAGCACAAATATAGCAATCGATGCTTTCCTCTTTGAAGGACCATTCTTTTTTACTTTTATGTTGAGTCAGTTCACCTATTTCTCTCCACCTCAAGAAGCAAACACTTGTGTGAACTGTGCATTGATTCCTACATACTTGCATATTGTACTTATTATATTACTCTATGTTGACAATTATCCATGAGATATACATGTTACAAGTTGAAAGCAATCGCTGAAACTTAATCTTCCTTTGTGTTGCTTCAATACCTTTACTTTGATTTATTGCTTTATGAGTTAACTCTTATGCAAGACTTATTGATGCTTGTCTTGAAGTACTATTCATGAAAAGTCTTTGCTTTATGATTCACTTGTTTACTCATGTCATTACCATTGTTTTAATCGCTGCATTCATTACATATGTTTACAAATAGTATGATCAAGGTTATGATGGCATGTCACTTCAGAAATTATCTTTGTTATCGTTTTACCTGCTCGGGACGAGCAGAACTAAGCTTGGGGATGCTGATACGTCTCTGACGTATCGATAATTTCTTATGTTCCATGCCATATTATTGATGATTTCTACATGTTATATGCACACTTTATGTCATATTCGTGAATTTTCTGGAACTAACCTATTAACAAGATGCCGAAGTGCCAGTTGCTGTTTTCTGCTGTTTTTGGTTTCAGAAATCCTAGTAACGAAATATTCTCGGAATTGGACGAAATCAAGTCCCAGGGTCCTATTTTGCCACGAACCTTCCAGAAGACCGAAGAGCATACGAAGTGGGGCCACGAGGGGCCACCACCACAAGGCGGCGCGGCCAAGGAGGGGCCCGCGCCGCCCTGTGGCGTGGGGCCCTCGTCAGCCCTCCGACTCTACCCTTCCGCCTACTTAAAGCCTCCGTCGCGAAACCCCTGATGCGAAAAACCACGATACGGAAAACCTTCCAGAGACGCCGCCGCCGCCAATCCCATCTCGGGGGATTCTGGAGATCTCCTCCAGCACCCTGCCGGAGAGGGGATTCATCTCCCGGAGGACTCTACACCGCCATGGTCGCCTCGGGAGTGATGAGTGAGTAGTTCACCCCTGGACTATGGGTCCATAGCAGTAGCTAGATGGTTGTCTTCTCCTCATTGTGCTTCATTGTTGGATCTTGTGAGCTGCCTAACATGATCAAGATCATCTATCCGTAATGCTATATGTTGTGTTTGTCGGGATCCGATGGATAGAGAATACCATGTTATGTTAATTATCAAGTTATTACATATGTGTTGTTTATGATCTTGCATGCTCTCCGTTACTAGTAGAGGCTCGGCCAAGTTTTTGCTCTTAACTCCAAGAGGGAGTATTTATGCTCGATAGTGGGTTCATGCCCGCATTGACACTGGGACAGTGACATAAAGTTCTAAGGTTGTGTTGTGCTCGTTGCCACTAGGGATAAAACATTGGCGCTATGTCCGAGGATGTAGTTGTTGATTACATTACGCACCATACTTAATGCAATTGTCTGTTGCTTTGCAACTTAATACGGAAGGGGTTCGGACGATAACCTCGAAGGTGGACGTTTTAGGCATAGATGCGGTTGGATGGCGGTCTATGTACTTTGTCGTAATGCCCAATTAAATCTCACTATACTTATCATGACATGTATGTGCATTGTTATGCCCTCTCTATTTGTCAATTGCCCGACTGTAATTTTTTCACCCAACATGCTTTTATCTTATGGGAGAGACACCTCTAGTGAACTGTGGACCCCGGTCCATTCTTTTATACTGAAATACAAATCTGCTGCAATACTTGTTTTTACTGTTTTCTCTGCAAACAATCATCTTCCACACAATACGGTTAATCCTTTGTAACAGCAAGCCGGTGAGATTGACAACCTCACTGTTTCGTTGGGGCAAAGTACTTTGGTTGTGTTGTGCAGGTTCCACGTTGGCGCCGGAATCCCTGGTGTTGCGCCGCACTACATCCCGCCGCCATCAACCTTCAACGTGCTTCTTGGCTCCTCCTGGTTCGATAAACCTTGGTTTCTTTCTGAGGGAAAACTTGCTGTTGTGCGTATCATACCTTCCTCTTGGGGTTCCCAACGAACGTGTGAGTTACACGCCATCAGCCGCCGCCAATCCCATCTCGGGGGATTCAGGAGATCTCCTCCGGCACCCTGCCGGAGAGGGGAATCATCTCCCGGAGGTCTCTTCATCGCCATGATCGCCTCCGGATCGATGTGTGAGTAGTTCACCCCTGGACTATGGGTCCATAGCGGTAGCTAGATGGTCGTCTTCTCCTCATTGTGCTATCATGTTAGATCTTGTGAGCTGCCTATCATGATCAAGATCATCTATTTGTAATCCTTCATGTTGTGTTTGTTGGGATCCGATGAATATTGAATACTATGTCAAGTTGATTATCAATCTATCATATATGTTATTTATGTTCTTGCATGCTCTCCGTTGCTAGTAGAGGCTCGGCCAAGTTGATACTTGTGACTCCAAGAGGGAGTATTTATGCTCGATAGTGGGTTCATGCCTCCATTAAATGCTGGGACAGTGACGAGAAAGTTCTAAGGTTGTGGATGTGCTTGTTGCTACTAGGGATAAAACATCGATGCTTTGTCTAAGGATATTTGTGTTGATTACATTACGCACCATACTTAATGCAATTGTCTCGTTGTTTACAACTTAATACTGGAGGGGGTTCGGATGATAACTCTGAAGGTGGACTTTTTAGGCATAGATGCATGTCTGGATAGCGGTCTATGTACTTTGTCGTAATGCCCTGATTAAATCTCATAGTACTCATCATGATATATGTATGTGCATTGTTATGCCTTCTTTATTTGTCAATTGCCCAACTGTAATTTGTTCACCCAACATCTGCTATCTTATGGGAGAGACACCACTAGTGATATGTGGACCCCGGTCATATTCTTTACATCTGAAATACAATCTACTGCAATTTTTTTTTACTGTTCTTCGCAAACAAACATCATCATCCACACTATACATCTAATCCTTTGTTTACAGCAAGCCGGTGAGATTGACAACCTCGCTGTTACGTTGGGGCAAAGTTCTGTGATTGTGTTGTGCGGGTTCCACGTTGGCGCCGGAATCCCTGGTGTTGCGCCGCACTACACTCCTCCGCCATCAACCTTCAACGTGCTTCTTGACTCCTACTGGTTCGATTAAACCTTGGTTTCTTACTGAGGGAAAACTTGTTGCTGTGCGCATCATACCTTCCTCTTAGGGTTCCCAACGGACGTGTTATCTACGCGCAATCAAGCTCTTTTTCTGGCGCCGTTGCCGGGGAGATCAAGACACTCTACAAGGGGAGTCTCCCCTTCCAATCTCTTTACTTTTTTTTTGTCTTGCTTTACTTTTAATTTATTTACAGCTTTGTTTGCTTCTTATATCAAAAACACAAAAAATTTAGTTGCTAGTTTACTTTATTTACTGTCTTGTTCTCTATATTGAAAACACAAAAAAAATTAGTTACTTGCATTTACTTTATTTAGTTTGCTTTATTTACTACTGCTAAAATGGGTACTGTTGAGAATACTAAGTTGTGTGACTTCACTAGCACAAATAATAATAATTTCAACAACAATGCTTATAGGAATAATTTGGGTAACAACTATAGGCCAAATCCTTCTGCTAATGGTAATGGTTATGGTAATTCTTATGGGAATTCTTACAACAATAATAGGAGTGTACCCCCTGGTCTTGAAGCCATGCTTAAAGAATTTATTAGTACACAAACTGCTTTTAACAAAATCTGTTGAAGAAAAGCTTGGTAAAATTGATATTCTTGCTTCTAAGGTTGATAATCTTGCTGCTGATGTTGATCTTTTAAAATTGAATGTTATGCCTAATGAAGATAAATATATTAAGTCATTTGCTACAGCAAACACCATACAAGTTAGAATTAATGAGAATATTAGATTGATGGCTGAATTGCATGCTAGGTGGGAAAGAGAAGAAAACGAAAAACTTGCTAAAGAGAATAATGTAGCTAAAGTTTTGACTATTACCACCACTAGTAATGTTAATGATTCACATGTTGCTACACCTCCTACTATCAATGTTAAAATAATTGGTGTTGGCAATGTTACTACTCCTAGTGCAAAGTGCAAAATTACCTAAAACTGCTGAAATTGATAAAACTGCTGAAATTTTTCAAAATATTGGGGACAATGCTCCCATTGCTGTAGATCATAATGGTTTAGACTTTGATGATTGTCACATCTCTGAAGTTATAAAGTTCTTACAAAAGCTTGCTAAAAGTCCCAATGCTAGTGCTATAAATTTGGCCTTTACAAAACATATTACAAATGCTCTCATAAAAGCTAGAGAAGAGAAACTAAAACTTGAAACCTCTATTCCTAGAAAGTTAGAAGATGGTTTGGAGCCCATCATTAAGATGAGGGTCAATGATTTTGATTGTAATGCTTTATGTGATCTTGGTGCAAGTATTTCTGTTATGCCTAAGAAAATTTATGATATGCTTGACTTGCCACCATTGAAAAATTGTTATTTGGATGTTAATCTTGTTGATAATGCTATAAAGAAACCTTTGAGGAGGATTGATAATGTTCATATTATGGTTAACAATAATCTTGTCCCCGTTGATTTTGTTGTCTTGGATATTGAATGCAATGCATCTTGCCCCATTATATTGGGAAGACCTTTTCTTCGAACTGTTGGTGCCACCATTGATATGAAGGAAGGTAATATTAAATATCAATTTCCTCTCAAGAAAGGTATGGAACACTTCCCTAGAAAGAGAATGAAGTTACCTTATGATTCTATTATTAGAATAAATTATGATGTTGATGCTTCGTCTCTTGATGTTACTTGATACACACTTTTTGCGCCTAGGCGAAAGGCGTTAAAGAAAAGCGCTTATGGGAGACAACCCATTATTTTACTTCTGCACTTTATTTTATATTTGAGTCTTGGAAGTTGTTTACTACTGTAGCAACCTTTCCTTATCTTTATTTTATTGCATTGTTGTGCCAAGTAAAGTCTTTGATAGTAAAGCCAATACTAGATTTGGATTACTGCGCAGAAACAGATTTCTTGCTGTCACGAATTTCGACCTGCCTCTCTGTAGGTAGCTCAGAAAAATCTGCCAATTTACGTGCGTGATCCACACATATGTACGCAACTTTCATTCAATTTGGGAATTTTCATTTGAGCAAGTCTGGTGCCTCAATAAAATCCGTCTTTACGGACTGTTCTGTTTTGACAGATTCTGCCTTTTATTTCGCATTGCCTGTTTTGCTATATTGGATGGATTTCTTTGTTCCATTAATGTCCAGTAGCTTTGTGCAATGTCCAGAAGTGTTAAGAATGATTATGTCACCTCTGAACATGTGAATTTTTGATTATGCACTAACCCTCTAATGAGTTGTTTTCGAGTTTGGTGTGGAGGAAATTTTCAAGGGTCAAGAGAGGAGGATGATACAATATGATCAAGAAGAGTGAAAAGTCAAAGCTTGGGGATGCCCCCGTGGTTCATCCCTGCATATTTTAAGAAGACTCAAGTGTCTAAGCTTGGGGATGCCCAAGGCATCCCTTCTTCATCGACAACTTATCAGGTTCCTCTAGTGAAACTATATTTTTATTCCGTCACATCTTATGTGCTTTACTTGGAGCGTCTGTTTGTTTTTATTTTTGTTTTGTTTGAATAAAATCGGATCCTAGCATTCTTTGTGTGGGAGAGAGACACGCTCCGCTGTTTCGTATGAACACATATGTTCTTAGCTTCATCTTTAATGTTCATTGCGAAATTTGAACTACTTCATTCATTGTTATATGGTTGGAAACGGAAAATACCGCATGTGGTAAATGGTTTAATGTCTTGAATAATGTGATACTTGGCAATTGTTGTGCTCATATAGATCTTGTTTAAGCTCTTGCATCATGTACCTTGTACTCATCAATGAATAACTACATAGAGCTTGTTAAAATTTGGTTTGCATGATTGATCTCTAGAGTCTAGATATTTTCTGGTTGAGGTGTTTGAACAACAAGGAGACAATGTAAAGTCTTATAATAGTTACAATATGTTCATATGTGAGCTTTGCTGCACCTTTTATACTTGAGTTTGCTTCAAACAACCTTGCTAGCCTAGCCTTGTATTGAGAGGAATTCTTCTCGTACATCCAAATCCTTGAGCCAACTACTATGCCATTTGTGTCCACCATACCTAACTACCACATGGTATTTCTCCGCCATTCCAAAGTACATTACTTGAGTGATACCTTTAAAATTTCTATTCTTTACCTTTACAATATATAGCTCATGGGACAAAATAGCCTTAAAAACTATTGTGGTGAAGAATATGTACTTATGTGTTTTATTTCTTAGTAAGTTGCTTGTTGAGCGGTAACCATGTTTCTGGGGACGCCATCAACTTTTACCTTTGTTGAATATCATGTGAGTTGCTATGCATGTTCGTCTTGTACTGAAGTAAGGGAGATTTTCATGATCAAATGGTTTGAGTATGCATAATGTTAGAGAAGAACATTGGGCCGCTAACTAAAGCCATGATTCATGGTGGAAGTTTCAGTTTGGACAACTAATCATCAATCTCTTATGAGAAAATTAAGCTGTTGTTGAATGCTTATGCATTAAAGAGGAGTCCATTATCTGTTGTCTATGTTGTCCCGGTATGGATGTCTAAGTTGAGAATAATCAAAAGCGAGAAATCCAATGCGACCTTTCTCCTTAGACCTTTGTACAGGCGGCATAGAGGTACCCCTTTGTGACACTTGGTTGAAACATATGCTATGCAATGATAATCCGTGTTAACCCAAGCTAATTAGGACAAGGTGCGAGCACTATTAGTATACTATGCATGAGGCTTGCAACTTATAAGATGTCTTATACATAACTCATATGCTTTATTACTACCGTTGACAAAATTGTTTCTTGTTTTCAAAATGAAAAGCTCTAGCACAAATATAGTAATCAATGCTTCCCTCTCGTGAAGGGCCTATCTTTTACTTTATTGTTGAGTCGGTTTGCCTATTCTTTCTATCTTAGAAGCAAACACTTGTATCAACTCGTGTGCATTGATTCTTACATGTTTACTTATTGCACTTGTTATATTTCTTTGTGTTGACAATTATCCATGAGATAAACATGTTGAAGTTGAAAGCAACCGCTGAAACTTTATCTTCCTTTGTGTTGCTTCAATGCTTTTACTTTGAATTTATTGCTTTATGAGTAACTCTTATGCAAGTCTTATTGATGCTTGTCTTGAAAGTATTATTCATGAAAAGTCTTTGCTATATGATTCATTAGTTTACTCATTATCTTCATCATTGCTTCGAATCGCTGCATTCATATCATATGCTTTACAATAGTATGATCAAGATTATGATAGCATGTCACTTCAGAAATTATCTTTGTTATCGTTTACCTAGTCGAGGGCGAGTAGGAACTAAGCTTGGGGATGCTTGATACGTCTCAAACGTATCTATAATTTCTTATGTTCCATGATACTTTATTGATGATACTCACATGTTTTATACACATTATATGTCATTATTATGCATTTTCCGGCACTAACCTATTGACGACATGCCGAAGAGCTAGTTGCTGTTTTCTGTTGTTTTTGGTTTCAGAAATCCTAGTAAGGAAATATTCTCGGAATTGGACGAAATCAACGTCCAGGGGCCTATTTTTCCACGAAGCTTCCAGAAGACCGAAGGACTTACGAAGTGGGGCCACGAGGCGCCGCCACACTAGGGCGGCGCGACCCAGGTGTTGGCCGCGCGGCCCTGGCGTGTGGGGCCCTCGTGTGGCCCCCTGACCTGCCCTTCCGCCTACATATAGTCTTCGTCGCGAAACCCCCGATCCGAGAGCCACGATACGGAAAACCTTCCAGAGACGCCGCCGCCGCCAATCCCATCTCGGGGGATTCAGGAGATCGCCTCCGGCACCCTGCCGGAGAGGGGAATCATCTCCCGGAGGTCTCTTCATCGCCATGATCGCCTCCGGATCGATGTATGAGTAGTTCACCCCTGGACTATGGGTCCATAGCAGTAGCTAGATGGTCGTCTTCTCCTCATTGTGCTATCATGTTAGATCTTGTGAGCTGCCTATCATGATCAAGATCATCTATTTGTAATCCTTCATGTTGTGTTTGTTGGGATCCGATGAATATTGAATACTATGTCAAGTTGATTATCAATCTATCATATATGTTATTTATGTTCTTGCATGCTCTCCGTTGCTAGTAGAGGCTCCGGCCAAGTTGATACTTGTGACTCCAAGAGGGAGTATTTATGCTCGATAGTGGGTTCATGCCTCCATTAAATGCAGGACGAGTGACGGAAAGTTCTAAGATTGTGGATGTGCTTGTTGCTACTAGGGATAAAACATCGATGCTTTGTCTAAGGATATTTGTGTTGATTACATTACACACCATACTTAATGCAATTGTCCGTTGTTTACAACTTAATACCGGAGGGGGTTCGGATGATAACCTGAAGGTGGACTTTTTAGGCATAGATGCATGCTTGGATAGCGGTCTATGTACTTTGTCGTAATGCCCTAATTAAATCTCATAGTACTCATCATGATATATGTATGTGCATTGTTATGCCTTCTTTATTTGTCAATTGCCAAACTGTAATTTGTTCACCCAACATCTGCTATCTTATGGGAGAGACACCACTAGTGATCTGTGGACCCCGGTCCTATTCTATACATCTGAAATACAATCTACTGCAATTGTTCTTTACTGTTCTTTGCAAACAAACATCATCATCCACACTATACATCTAATCCTTTGTTTACAGCAAGCCGGTGAGATTGACAACCTCGCTGTTACGTTGGGGCAAAGTTCTGTGATTGTGTTGTGCATGTTCCACGTTGGCGCCGGAATCCCTGGTGTTGCGCCGCACTACACTCCTCCGCCATCAACCTTCAACGTGCTTCTTGACTCCTACTGGTTCGATTAAACCTTGGTTTCTTACTGAGGGAAAACTTGCTGCTGTGCGCATCATACCTTCCTCTTGGGGTTCCCAACGGACGTGTTATCTACGCGCAATCAACGCCACGCAGCTCCGCTCGATTTTTTGGCTCCGTTTGCTTTGCCAACTGTGCAAAACGGGGCCACCGGGACATGCGGTATGGCCGTACCGGGCACGCGCGTGCACCCGTCCGCCAACGCACGCAACGGAAAACATTTAGCACATAATATGACGCGTCCTAGACCTAAAAACATTTTCCCCTCCATTTATTGAACGAAGGAAAGTGTCGCCCCAGTTCAAATCCGGTCAGTTTCCAGCGGATTCGGCGGGACACCGCAGGAAGCGGGAGGGATTCCCAGATGGCTGCCGCGCGCATATGGCATGTGATAGGTGGTGTGTAGGAGGTATCCTACCGCTGCGCGGAGGTCCCGCGCAATACTAAAATGCGCACCATGCAGCTCCTTCACAAAAAAAAGCCCTTCCGGCACCCCGAAAATGGAAAACCCGTCGCCCGTGGTTCGGATTGGAAATCCGCGACCGGGGCCTTGCTTCCCATCCTAAGGCCCACGCACGTGCCAAATATGGCCTCGTTCCGACAAACTATGTGGTGAAACGGGCCGTTTCCTACTCATTTCCCCTAAAAGCCATAGAACTCCGGACGTGATAGCCCTATTCGTGAAAGGTTTTTCAAGATAACTGCCGTATCCCAGTTCCGTCTTTTGCAGTGGTTACTAGGACACATAAAATGACGCCATGCGGCTCCGCTCGATTTTTTGGCTTCGTTTGCTTTGCCAACTGTGCAAAACGGGGCCGTCGGGATATGCGGTATGGTCGTACCGGCCGCGCGCGTGCACTCGTCCGCCAACGCACGCAACGGAAAACATTTAGCACATAAAATGACCCGTCCTAGACCTAAAAACATTTTTCCCTCCATTTATTGAGCGAAGGAAAGTGTCGCCCCAGTTCAAATCCGGTCAGTTTCCAGCGGATTCGGCGGGACACCGCGAGGAAGCGGGAGGGATTCCCGGATGGCTGCCGCGCGCATATGGCATGTGATAGGTGGTGCGTAGGAGGTATCCTACCGCTGCGCGGAGGTCCCGCGCAATACTAAAATACGCACCATGCAGCTCCTTCACAAAAAAAGCCCTCCCGGCACCCCGAAAATGGAAAACCCATCGCCCGTGCTTCGGATTGGAAATCCGCGACCGGGGCCTTGCTTCCCATACTAAGGCCCACGCACGTGCCAAATATGGCCTCGTTCCGACAAACTATGTGGTGAAACGGGCCGTGGCGGGAGTTTCCACATACAGATCCTGGATTTTACCAAGTGCTAGCCCATGTATGCGGAAATCGTCAACGCCGGGTACATGCAAGGTTAGCCAAACCTTACATCACACTTGTACACATATGTTATGGGCATATGCAACTTTTCCAGCGATTCCGACGATCCGATGGTCGCGTATCTTGAAAAACCCTAGGGCGGGGACCCCGCAGATCTACCCCTATAGCTTTCTCCGTGTGAGGGTTTACCAATGGACTTTTCTACTTGCTTTGGTTTGTTTAGGACATATGTACATGGAAACCATAGGTTGGGCATACTTTACCATAAAATAGGCTCTGTTTGAGCCGTGGCGGGAGTTTCCACATACAGATCCTGCATTTTACCAAGTGCTAGCCCATGTATGCGGAAATCGTCAACGCCGGGTACATGCAAGGTTAGCCAAACCTTACATCACACTTGTACATATATCTTAGGGGCAGATGCAAGTTTTCCAACAATTCTGACGCTCCGATGATCTGTATCTTGGGAAACCCTAGGGCGGGGACCCCGCAGATCTACCCCTAGGGTTAGGGTTAGGGTTAGGGTTAGAGTTAGGGTTAGCAATGTATGTGGAAACCCTAGGGTTAGGGTTAGGGTTAGAGTTAGGGTTAGGGTTAGAGCTAGGGTTAGAGTTAGGGTTAGGGAAACCGTAGGGCGGGGACCCCGCACATCTACCCATATGTACATCGATAGCAAATGTTGGGCCTAGTGGCTCCGGTTGATCCGTCTGCGAAGAGCGTCACTCGTGGGACCTACATATGCCATCTACCAATTCTTAAAAAATAGAACCATTTTTTACATAATTCATACTAGTAAATAAATAATACAAACATAATATAAAGTAATATAAGAGAGGAAAAAATAAAAAATAAACCCTACGGCGGGGACCATGCAAATCTACCCCTAGGGTTAGGGTTAGGGTTAGCAATGGACTTTTTTTTCCTTTTTGGAGGACATATGTACATCGATAGAAGATGTTGAGCCTAGTGGCTCCGGTCGACCCGTCTGCGAAGTGCGTCACTCGTGAGACCTAGCTACATATGGCATCTACCATTTTTCCCATTAAAAAAGAACCATTTTTACATAACTCATACTACTACATAAATAAATACAAACATAATATAATATAAAGTAAAGGAGAGAGAAGAAAATAGAAAAAAAAAACTAAGCCAAGGGTGGCCATCGGCATAGGTAGGTCATGCACTATGCCGAGGGGCACCCTCGGCGCCTCGCTGATGCCGTAACCGGGCCGTCACACGCGGAGCAGCTGTGCAGTAGATGCAGGCACTACGTCGACGGCCGTTTGTACGCCGAGGGTGGCCGTCGGCGTATGGTGCTCTACGCCGAGGGTACGACTACGCCGAGGGGCTCGTTGGGCCGCTGCCCTGGACCGGACGTACGCCGACGGCCCCGACATTTGGCCGTCGGCGTATGGCACGGCCGTCAGCGCAGCGCGCCATTCCCGTAGTGCGTGTCACCTTTGTCATTTATAGAGCCCATTAAGATCTTGGGAAGTTGACAGCGCGCTTTAGTGGCAAGCGAAAAGTGTGATTTGGGTATATGAAGGGCTCGTTTTGATGGTAAGTCAAGCTTGCAGTTTCATCATAGATACGTATACAGTTTAGCCATCATTGACATTGCGTTAAGGGTACCACTCGTGGCATACCAGCTTTTACCCAGAATGTGACCTGAGTTGTGACACATATATATTCATTTTCTACATGGCTGCGACAACTTGATTATTATTTCTCTATAACGGACTGACAGCTTCATTGTAGTAATAAAATGTATAGTAATTGTCCGCAAGTCTGCAACCTACATAAAAAAATTAACCGGAATTGTGACAGGCGTTGAATGCGCGAAAGTAACGAGTAGATTTTTTTATAGACCAGTTAAACTGTGACAGTCGTCTGCGATCTGATCCACGTACAAGAATACATATACATATCGAAATACTTAAGATGCACTGAGCTTTCTCTACAATTAAGACAGAACTTCGTCCGTGTTGTGCATGTGATGATCGAGCATCGCCATTGTGTGGGATAGCTGAAAGTTCAAACGAGAGAGGAATAAAGTGACCTGCAGATGGTGACCAAAATGGTTAGAGCTACGTAGTGTCAGCAGTGACCTGCAGCAAATTGCCGGGCTAGCTAGCTGTGTAGAGAGAGCAGCAGTTGCAGCCAGGACAGCGACCGAATATATTTGCCAGCTTCGACAGCGAGCGAAACGATCGACTAGTCGCGGTCAGGACAAAACAAAGTCAGAGCTTTCCTGCAAAGTTGGACATAACAGTTGGGAGAAAACGCACACGTCCGCTGGATGATTAGCTACGGGTTACTTACTACGGGCCTATCTTGCATGCGTTCCTCCAGACCAAGGAAAGCAACGTGCTAACAGCCATGGCCATGAGTATCCATATATGGTGGTGTGCTCTACTAACAATTCTGCTTATATGCTTGATGATCTAACGAACATTTCTGCATGCGTTTTCGAACATGCAGGAGAAGGCATGCAAGAGTATACAATGGAAATTTTGGCTGGGAGTTCCTTTTTTTTTAAACGGAGGCAAAAGATTCTCCATCCATTAATTAAGCAGAGTTTTGACAAGAAAAAAAAAAGCATTATCAACATGACTACATGAGGGACTACTACTCTCCCGACATTACACCCCGCGGTGACCCAAATTTTGGCTCGGAGTTAGATATCTTGAATTGAAATAGCACAGCAAATTGTATATAGGAACTCTATATGAAAAATACGATGACATGTAAGAATAACTAGGAAGAGAACAGTATTAACAATTAAGTTACTGATGATGCCGTCACACTATAGTGCATACACACACACGGCCTCGCTCAGTTCTCTACTGAACCTGAAGGTAGGAGTTAGCTAGGACACTGTGGCTCTAGTCTGATCATTAGCGCGCGTGTCCATCTCCTTGTCAGTTACAGTTCAGTGATGCATGCAGCGCACTGATTCGTGCCCAGGACTCCACCGGCGACAGCTATCGACGACGGCTCAAAGTCACAACCACCACCGTCGAACCGAAGCCGGAGTTGACCTAATCATGCATCGCGAGCTGGCTACGTACGAAAGCTCCAGTTAATTAACTAGTAGTAAACTGTAAACGAGATAGGATTGAATCATCATTAACTAGATATATGTACACCTACTATACCATCGATCTGACACGGTCGATCTCGTTGACGTTACCGTTCTGCGTAGTCGACATTAAGTATTAAGGAGGCAAAGAATGTAAGCGGTTCAATACTAACATAGAGTAGAAAAAACAACAGTCCATTTCTTCTCGTTAAATCTGACTGTACATGAGCAGACATTGCTGCGACAATACGATTTATTGAAGCAATATATTAGCCTAGCTATGGCACAGTTAGAAACTCATGTCCGGAAGAAACCATCTCTGAGTTGGACACAATGGATATGCCGGAGACTTTTGGCATCGCCTCTTGAATACAGAAGTGGATGGAAAACAGGGACACTGGTTTTAATGTGGAAAACTCGCTCGGGCCAAAAATTGTGGGTGCACGAAGATGATCCTCACTATATATCGGAATGAGTTTGCAAATTCATGGAAAACATTCGATTCTTGTTTTGAACCTCGCACGAAGAAGGCAGCAGCCTCTGTCGAGCAGGAGGACCAAAAGGTATGAGAAACTGCCTTCCGTCAAAGAGCAACTTTATCTTACTGTACTGCTTAACTTGTTGTCAATGGAAAGTGACGCAATTCTGCACAGAGAACGAAGGAGACAAGTCGCACAGGACACATCAGGTAGGAAAGATTAGGGACCAAGAATCCTCTATCCCATTGTGTTTGTCCTCTTACACTGGTTCCATCTTTTCTCTGTTGCACCTGGACCGGTGTATACATAATTACATATGTCTACATCTATATATATCAATCTGGTTCTCTTTATGCCCGCCATCTTCTTTGAAAATGTGTACAACAACTACATGCAAAGTGCTCCAACAATGTGTATATAACATTTTTCATATTTATCTGCATATATAGTCATTAGCACTGGACCCTTCAGAATTAGCTCAGACTAGTTCAAATGCCCGTGCTTTGCCACGGGTACTCAAATTTTATTTCTCAATACATGTATATAGTTCACAACTCACTATGAAAATTGAAAATAAATTAGGAATATCATAATTATTGACTGTTAGATTTTCTCATATCAGTTCTCCAACACTTAATCCAACGGTTAGAACATTGGATGGAGAGTCTAATTTGGCTCCATAATGAGTTGCCATGTTAGCCTCCTTCTTTACATGACATACATCAAAACAAGTACATGGTCTACTTGACTCCTGAATTTGATACACCGCGAACTCTTCCACAAGAGAGCTAACTTCAGGCTGTCGGTCTCCATTATCACTTTCAGCATGTTCATGCTACATATCATGTCAATACCATTTCAACAAGCATAAGCCTCACCAGATATGAGATTTGGGAGTACATCATACCATCTGCTCATTACATCAATCACATGACCTAATTCATCTCGTACAATTACTCCCTTCACCCTGTTGTGTTTCTGGGTTAAAAGATGCATCAACATGGGGCAACGACTCCACTTGATGACTATAGGTAGTCATTCCTCCTTCAACCATGATCTAGCCGTCCATCAAACCTGATGCCATGTTTCCCACCCATTTATAGGCATGTGTAATACTCATCATGCTTTTTTGTTTCTTGCCATCCAGACTGCCCACACTGCACAAAGTATATTGATGCCCACATTCCACAAAGTATATTGATGCCCCATTAACAATTCTTTCAATAAGCCCCAACTTTAACCCAGATACATCCTTGCTGCTTCACGGTAAAGACTCAAGTACGTGCAGCTACAATGGAGAGGTGAAGGCTGATAACAAGCATGAATTAGTCAAGACTAAATGTGTGTAATATTGGAACTGCAGCTCAACATACAAGTTTCAGTATATTACAAGCATATAACTACTGAACTTGTAGAAAGAAGCATGAAGTGTTGATCTTAGATCAAGAGAATTGATTCAGAAGCATACCAGAAGCATTGGTATAATGTACCCCATACCTCTTTCTAGTGTCATTGTTAAATTAAGCAAGGAATGTTGATCTTAGATCGAGAGTTTCTAGACCAGAAGTTGCGGAGATGGCACATAACACAGCTGCAAGCGTTGGTGCGTTGCATTGTGCATACCATATTTTTTGGTACAAAGAATAGTGGCTTGGTAGATTGGAACTATTAGTGCACAATAGTTCGGTTAGCTACTGTTTTACATCGCAAAAAGAAAGAAGAGGTACTATTTTATACAAAACGTGATGCTGCTTAGTTTTTCCTGTCAACCCTTCTCTCATCTTAGCTATGGGAACAATGCTTGAATTTCCAACAAATTGAGCACATATATTGACATGCATAGCTTGTGCAGCCTAAATTTGTTGCACTTCGCATAAAACTTGTGAAGTAGAGGCCTCATGGAGTCATGGAAGCAAAATTTCATCAGTTCCAGTGACATGATCAGAACAACCAAACACTTGCATGAAGCTCTATACTGAAGAACCTGGGACAATCTCAAGTCTCAAAATAAATGAGTACGAGCACACAACTTAGTAACTAAGTTTGTGATGCTAACAATTTTGTCGAACACTACCCTGGCAACACTACACAACTTGCAAATCATGAAAGTCTTTCAATCAAACAGGTTGTGGAGAAATAGTGGGGTTGCCATTTACCAGCACGCAAGAGCACATGCGGCCTTTGTGCGCAGAGCTGACAGAAGTTACAAGCTCTTTTGGTCAAACAGCCAGGAGTTGATACCAGGATGCTATTGCATACAACTGAAAGCATTTGCTAGCGGGGCAGATGAACAGTACGGACGAACGAAACAAAGGGCCAGCAAACCAGGAACAATCAAGAACCAGTACGAACCAAAAAAAAATCAAAAATCAATCACAGTATGTAAGGGCTGGAGTTTGATCATCTTACCGGAGTCCAGCTAGGGGCAACGACCCACACACACATGGGCTAACTTTTTGGCTCCACAACCAGCAGTCATTTTCTCCGACTGAACACGAGGTTTCTCATTCTAGAATCTAACAGAGATGACAGTACAGAAATGTCAACAGAGGAAGAACTGACCATATCACTTTGCATGTTTGCTCTATCCCAGAATACATTATGTGGGTCATTCATAAAAACTGTATCCTGAATGGTGAAAAATCATTGTAATATGTTTACGATTCAATCCTGCTGCTACATCTTCAATGGCATGATATAGTGCATTATATTCATGTATGTCAAATAGGAAATATATAGTGGTACCCTGGACTACATATTAAAGTTTAAGACAATATCCTGTGGACAGAAATATGAACTCACCATTTTGTTAAGAACAAACGTAAAGTTGTCACTGAGAACAAACTATATTGAATTAAGCCTTGGACTACATATTAAAGTTTACAACAATATGCTGGACGAAATATGAACGAAAGAACAAACATCAACTGTCACAGAGAATAAACTGTTTTGATTTAAGCTGCCAAACAAATGTGTCCCAACTCGAAAGTTCCAAACAAACTCACATGTACTGGACGTATGCTATTAATCACAGCACACACCTCGTAGCCCTCTCATACTCACGTATAGTATATACTCACCAATTTTGAACGTTAAGTAATAAATTGATATCCTTGTTTGCCCTGCAGTCTTGCATCAATAATGTTTGCTTGCTTAGAAAAGGATAACAGAAAAATTTATAAGATATTAGAGTGATCCTGAGACAAATAAGTCGTTTCTACCTAATCTGCAGCTGGAACAAATAACATTCTAAGCTATAAAGGAGAACACACAGATCCAGTGATCAGTAAAAAAAAGTATGGTATCGACTGCAATGATCACTTTCTTTTGCTGTGTTGGTCAACACTAACATAATGCTCCTAACACTTCTTTTGTTATAATGAACACTTTACGAACCCAGCTTCAGTTCGTAGAGCATGGAATTGCCCAACTTCCCATTACTAACTCGATCAATCAATTGTGTATTGCTGCTTTTTTTTTTTTTTGCAAAATCTATATATATCACGAAACAGAGCTCTAGCAAAAATCTATATATATATATCATGAAATAAATTTCCTACAAACTGAAGAATTTCAGTTTAAGTTTTTAGCGGGACGAAACAAATTTTTAATGTAGTAGATAACATAGGATCTAGAATCAGAAATTGGGGAAACTAATCATGCCATTCAGAAATATCATGCTACTGAACAAATATGATGACGCTGCAAAATTCTCATGAGCCTGTGGACAGAGTAATCAGGTGCTATGAGCAATACAACAAACACGACATAATTTCATCCATACGGGAGAAAAAACCGTGCTCACCTTGGTGATCCTTAGCTTGGTTACACAAATCCGTCCAAACGTACTCGAGAGTGCAAGCGATGCTCTTGAATTAACCTGTACAACCGAGGAAAGATCAGCCTCGAAAGGTAGAAGAGAGAACACATACTTAACTGCAGTTGAGACATGATAGCTAATTTTAAAAAAACCTAAAACAATCTCGTCTATGCAGATAATTCCCCGGTGCTGACCGACACACACACACCACCCATCCGCCATACCATCCTGACAAGCCTACTGGTATGCTCCTCCTGAGCAGGCGGTAATGGCCTTACCACAATCAGGGGAGGCAAGGGCGGAGAGCACCTTGGCATTGCTCTTGAGTCAAGCCTGCTGCCGGACGTGGCAGGGTCGTCATTGAGCATGCGGCCGCCGAAGATGAAGCCGGTGCGTTTGGGATCTGTGTCCCCATCCCGCAGCATCGGCACCTCATTGCCCAGATGGGCAGCCTCCAAGAGGCGGAGCATGGTGGAGTTGTGGGCAGCGTGAAGGGCGTGTAGGCACGCAAGGGCCTCAGTGATGCACACAAGGGCGTTCTGGGCGGCAGAGTAGGCGGCGGAGGTGGAGATGGCGCTGGCGGCGCGAGAGGTTAGGCGAATGCAGAGGCGGAGATCTCGCCAAGGCGGAGGCGGGATCAAAGTTTCGGGACAACCTAAGGATGGACGAAACGGAACCTTCTCCTCTGTTTTGGTAGTTGACATCTCAACCCTACAACCAATTCGTTAGGTCTGCTGCTTATGCAAACTGCAGTATGCACATGTTTCCGACCTTCAAATGCCTCTTGTGATGCGATTATTCTGGGAGCCCTGAGCACTGTACCACATAGCCCTGGTTTGAGACTTTTGTTGCAACCTCATTGTTATGTTGTAATCAATTCAACATACATGAAAATGCAATAACCCTACTCAAGGGGTGATTTCCTAATGTTACCCCATTTGTAAAAGCAATTAGCTGAAACCATTATAACCTTAGGAAAATAATGCACAGATCCTGTTATACAAGAAAGAGATATAATAGTATGAATGTCATTGGTCCTAACTCCTAACACGAACAGCTACCTGAAGAGATATCTTCGAAAATAGAGCAATCACTCTGCTAATTGTGCAAGAATCACAAAACAACATGCAAGTTATGGCGTGTATTGTATTTCAAGATATAACATGGCCTGTGAGAACACCTTTCAAAAATAACAAATTCTTTTATCATATACGTTCTAGAATATGCAGAGGTTACTGATCAAGAACATAAAAAATTCAGTAAAAAGAGTCAACTACCAATGATTCAGTAAAAAGAGCAAGACCATGTGCATTCCTAGGAACAACTTAATAAAACATTTGTTCTTACCACGAGGTTGAGAAAAAATGCAGCGTATATACGGATTTGGATCATGTAGAGTCTGAATAGTCTGACAAAACTTGCACTAACCATGTACGGAAAGAGGACGTGCGCAGATCATAGATTCAAGAAAAACAATTAGGAGACTGGAGAGAGGCTCTAACAGAAGATCGGGATCCACCTCCCCTAAGCCAGGTACGCAACGGGGATTTGGGGAGGGGCGCTGGTGGGCAGGTGGTGTTGCTCCCCTGATCCACGCAGGCAACTCTACCGCTGCCAGATCTGTGGCCAGCGTCGCCGCTTGACGATGGGGACGTGTGAGGCCCCTGCGTGGTGCCTGCGGGAGATTTTGTTGCTGGCCACGGGGAAGAGAAGGATATGGGCGGAGGTCGCCGGTGCTGCTGGGCGAGATGTGGGGTTGAGATGACCATAAATCTTGGACGCAGACGCGGCGAGGATGCATTGCCGGTGCTGCACGGACAAATCTTGGACGCAGACGTGGCGAGGATGCGCGGTGTGAGGCTGGCTACGACGGCGTGATGGTGTGATGCGGCGGCGACCGCGGGGAGGCGGTGGCGTTGGCGCGTGCGCGGCGAGGTTGCCCGGTAAGAGGGGACGTCCAATGGGGGGCGGCGGAACCCTATCGGCTCATAGCCTCATGCTCGCTCGGCTCATAGCCTCTTGCTCGCTCCGCTCGCGATGGGCTGCGGTCGGCCCATGTTAACGCCTGGCCCAGGCGGGTGGGCAACCAAGTACGACGACGACCAAACGTATTGACAGAATAAGGAACCAATTGAGTCTTTTTAAGTAGTAGAGATAGAGTTAATTTCTGACAGAACATATATATACATGATGTAGTGCAAAGTAAATAACAACCAGAGTACCAAGCTAGCAAGGCTTTCCCATGCGTTGATGCATGAAATACATCTTCCGATGACATGCAAAAAATAGTTCAGCGAGCAGCTAACTCGTGGATTCTGATTAAAAGAAAAATAGACGTGCTTGCCCAAAGATTTTGTCTCCTCAATCAACAGTTCAACACTGACCGAAGGCCAACTATTCTCACCCGTGAAAGACGGGCGAACCAACCACGGCCGGCGGTTGAAGCTCCTGACCAAGCCATGTCTGTGGGCTTGTGTCACATCCCCGTAGGATAATTGCTGGATCAGTTCTTATCATCTGCTTGAATAATTTGCTTGTAGCCGGAATATTTTACATAGTAGCAACGACCTGTCTTTGGTGACTGTCTCAGAACTCTGTACCGCTGTGCTCTCGTGAGGATTCAGCTTCTCGTTGTCCCTGCTTAATCATCTTCGCCTCCACCGGATCACACCAAGGGGAGAAAGTGAGAAACGGATATTAGCAAGACAGCAACCACAGGACGTGGAGCGGATCAGCTAGCTCGAAAGTTGTACGACTCGGGGCAAGTCACCGTACGGAAATTCTACGATACGGGGTGACGGACTTACGGACCAGCGGCCGCATCCACCTCTGACCGATCGGTGGCATGCCGCCAAGATAGGAAAACGTCGGGAGCACGAAGGCAGCGGTCTTGCCGGTGCCCGTCTGTGCGACGCCAATGAGGTCCCGCCCAGAGCCGCCCAAGAGGCCGAGCAGCACGAAGGCCATCTACCTCAGCGTCGGCGCCAGGGCCGGTCCATAGTTATATGGGGCCCTGGTGCAAAATCACAGCAAGGGGCCCTTAATCACACAAAAACTAAGAAAGTAACATTCAGTACATAGCATACATATTCTTAACTGTAGAATTGGTACCACATTGTATTTATTTGTCAATCAAGACCTATAAGATTAGGCAAAACAGAAACAGGTTTTCAATTTGATTTTTCGTGTGCCTAACAAATCTTGACTTCTTAAGATGAAGAAGAGAAAAGATAGATAAGTTAGTCGGCAGTACAAGAAGGACGAACACGGAGCTTTGTCATCTCTTTAGACTCAAATGACTATTTGATTGGAAACAATTGAGAATTGAAGGGCACATGTTGAGGAACAATAGGGTCGCCTCGTTGGCCTCCATTTATGTCTGGCCGGCGTGGCCACACTATAGAAAAGTCGCAACACCGAGACCGCTATTCTGAAGATCTATGGGAGGAGGAGATGGGTCGTCGAGTGCAGGAACAAGTGTAGATGCAACGATTGGGCAATGAGCCATCAATAGGTTTCCTGGTTTGTTCTCCCGTGCATGGTAACCATGGTGTGCACATGGGCCGTCTAAATTTTTAGACGCCAAACCAGAATTTACAACTGATAATACATATCTGGAGTACCTCGGCTGGGGCCCCTTCCTCGCTGGGGCCCAGTGCGGGCGCACTCTTTGCCCGGCCTATGGGCCGGCCCTGGTCGGCGCGTCCCATAACCGGCCTTGTCGATGGCCGGCGCGGAGCAGCTTCGCCGCGGGACCGCTCTTTGTACAGCCGACTTCTTGTGCTCGACCTTGTTGGCGGGCCCCCGAATTCGGAGCTGCTCGGCCTCGAGCCCGCACTCCGGTGAGTCGACTCTGCTGCTCGCGGTTGTCCATGCTGGGAGGGAGCCGCGGCCCTAGAGGATCAATGCGCTAGTCGGCGACGGATGCCTGACACAGCGGCGGTAGGCGCACGGAAAGAGTGGCCGGCTTCAATTGGCCTACCACAAATTAATCTATGTTGGACAGAGATTCCGGAACTACATCATCAGACGGAAGGAACTGGAACGGGCGCCGTCGCGATGTGCACTTTTGCTGCCAAGATACAAACGGAAGGAATCGGATATCACCAACAACACGACTTGGAGCACAGATCGCAGCAACAGATCTTGCAGATAGACTCACACGGCTGCATCAGCCTCCTTGACGATCGGCAGCATGCAGGTGATGTATGACAGCAAGGGGAGCACGAAGGTCGCGGTCTTGCTAGAGCCCATCTGAGACACGCCGACGACATCCCGCCCCCGGAGACGGAGCAGCACCGAATCTATCTGGATGAACGTCGGCATCCTGTGCCGGGCCCCATCAATGGCGAGCAGCTTGGATACGTGGTGACCAACGCTCCATGGCGGCAGGGTTGGTGTGGTTCAGGACGACGTAGGTTTTTCCGAGATGTCGGTTTGTTGAGGCTACCGGGAAGTTTTCGTGGAGATCGATCGATCTCGTATCCTCGACTTGAGTCTTGGTCGCTAGAGGTGGAGTTGTTTGCCTCGACGGGAGACTAAACCGACCAGGACACGTTGAATAGATCGAACAGGCGCGTGAACGGGACTGACGACGTACGAAGACGCATACAAAGTACGACCAAGGCGCATTTTGACGGACCAAACCACGGAAACGCTTCGTACTTTATTATTAGGTATAGATGGCTTGCAGCAGAAACTGACAACGTTTGATAAAAGGAGATCGATGCCCAAGAGGCTCTCCAAGCTTTAACAAAGGGAGGTTGGTGCATGTGTCTCTAACTATACATATCAACCAAATCCAGCCATTGGTGTGCACTTTTGGATGCATGGTCACTGTGATTAAACCTCAAAGTGAGCATGGTCTGAGGCATTTGGCCTGTTCTGACGATGACGAAGTGAGCGCTTTGAAGAGTGTCGAGGCGGGCAAAGATCGTCATCGGCAAAACGCGGGCCGGGTGGATGGAATACTTGAAGGAAACAAAACCTGGGGAGGTTCTTGGGTTGTTGGCTGCACCAACTCCCACACACATATGTCAAAGAGGGGCGTGTGTGTCAGTTTTGCTTGTCTATCTATTCCCTTTTTCCAATGGCATGGAACAGGTGTGCATTGCAAGCCTTGATTTAGGCCACATTATTGCTCTCAGTCGCCTGGCTGTGGGTTGATCCAATTATATACTCAAAGCGATGGCGATGAAACTGTTTGACTGATGTACGTAAGAGTCTTAGGAGTTGGAATTTGTAACACTCGCCGTGTGGGATGGGCACACATGCATACATGTTAATGTGAATCTGTGGATTACCATGGAAGTATTTCACGCGCATGAGTTTTTTTACAAGAAATGGGTACAAGTGTACAAGATAGTTGTACATAAAAGAAAGGCTTGTAAGAGTGGCTTGATCTTCATTCTCTTGATTTCCAACTTTGGCCAGAACTCACCATTGAGAATTGGTGCCTAAAGATGTTGGACAGATCCACACCGAACAGGAAAACGTTGGCATTCATCACCTTGCTCACCTGTTGAGAGGTGTGCAACGAAAGGAATGCAAGAGTTTTCAATAGCAAGCATGCCCCGTCTTCGACTGTGTCAGATAGAATTAAGAATGAAACTCGCTTGTGGGTGAACGCGGGTGCTAAGTTGAGTGAAATCATGCCGGAAGAGTAGAGCTAGTTGTATGTTTTTTTAATTTCTTGTAAAACTTCTTTTTAATTAATAGACTGGGGCAAAGTCATTGCCCCCGTTAAAAAAAGCTAAGCTAAGAATTAAATGAAAATGAAGTCATCAATCCATGATGGCAAAAGGGTACAACCCTTCCTTGTAGCCCAGTACTTGATCCATTTCAGTCCTTCCTTGAAAATAGCCTTGCTTCTGAAAAGGTACGGGTCTCAGAAGTGTTGAGGCCATCAAACAAATCTTACTTCTACGAAGTTGTAGATTCAGATCCCAAAAGACTTTAGCTAATTCGCTGGCTCACCGCGGACCCTAAAAGCCTAGGTCACCTCGGTGAGCTTGCCGGCGTGCCATGCGAGCAGGTTAGTGGTGGCCTGGGTTGGTTAGGACTTTGGAGCCGCCTTGAATGACTTGAAATATTCTAGGACTCAAATATGCACCTTTTACAAATTTATGACAAACTTTAACGTGAATGGGTGTTTTCATGCAGAGGCCAGGAACGAATCATACTTGTCTAAGCTCAGGGGCGTGTTGCCTAATTTCCATTTCCCAGTTTTATCAAATCTATGATCTGCAAGGCTAACTTTTTCGATAAAGGATGTTTTATTACTTTTGGAAAGCAATTACACCCAGCCTCTGCATAACCAGGATGCACACAACCATTTATATGTCTCGAGTCAAAAGTCTGAAAATAAAACTAGGCGAATTACATATCTAGGCGATGAATCATAAGACGCCTAAGGTGTAGGTGGAGTTTCAATCCGTAGACTATGCTGCCACCCATGTAGGGAAAAAGTATCCCTCGTCGCAGCCTCCAACCGTGTACAGACCTCCGTAAACAGGTCTCGGTTCTCCACTCGCTGAAGAGGTAACCACAAACGGAGAATACCTGTACATCTGTAGACAACCTGCAAAATAGAGAAATTTTTACCGTTAAAAATCTTGTCATTTCTACTTAGCCAAAGCGCCCAGATGACTGCCAGCGCCCCCACCCTAAGAAGCAACTTAAACATTGGATCGGTACCATGAAGCAAATTGCCAAAGACATTGGCCACACTAGTCGGAGGATACAGGCTAGACGCTACTTGGATGATTGACTATAAAGATTTCGCAAATCGGCACTGGAAGAAGAGGTGTTTAATAGTTTCGTCATGGTGACATAAAACACACCAAGTACTTCTATGCCAGTTTCGCTTAACAAGATTGTCCTTGGTGAGGATAACCCCCCGACGAAGATACGATCCAAATATTTTATTTTTTAGTGGTATTTTCATCTTCCAAATTTTCTTATTATTATGAACTGGTATGTCAGAATGAATTATCGCATGTACAGTGATTTTACTGATAAAGTACCATCTACATGTAGATTCCACCTAAATTCATCCGGCTCAGGCGACAGTTGTATATCTCCCAGCCTTTGAACCAGGGAATTTCATGCCATTAGCCTTTACCAAGTAAGACCCGTCTGAACGTCACATTTGGAGGTGAGGTAGCCATTACCGTGGCAATGGTATCACTTTTGCGACGGACAATACTATACAGGGCGGGATACTATTCACATAAGGGTGCATTGCCTAACCAAATGTCCTCCCAGAACCGTATATGTGCTCCATTTTTGATTGAGAATGTACCATGACGGAAAAAGAATTTCTTTGCCGCCATGAGACCTGCCCAGAAATGTGAATCCCCTGGTTTCCAAACCACTTGGGATAGCGTCTTCGAGCCGATATACTTTCTCCTAAGAATAGTTTGCCATATCCCATCTTCGGTAAGAAGCTTGAACAGCCATTTACCTAACATGGCTAAATTCTTGACTTCCAAGTCATGAACTTCAAACCCTCCTTGATATTTGGGACTACAAACTATATTTCATTTGACCAGTCGATATTACTTTTTCTGGCTGTCCCCTTGCCAAAAGAATCTGGATCGATAATAATCGAGTTTATACAGGATTCCTTTTGGTACGAGGAAGAATGATAGCATATACAATACCATATTAGTGAGTACCGAATAAATGAGTACCAATCTTCCTCCTAGGGACAACAATTTTTCTTTCCAGCTGCTAAGGCGTTTTTGTAATCTTTCCTCCACTATTTTCCATTCAGCGATTGTGAGTCTCCTTTAATGAATAGGGATACCCAAATAGCGAATAGGAAATTGGCCTTGCCCGCAACCGAACAGCTCTACATATAGAGTCGTATCATTTTGGGCATCGCCGAAACAGAACAATTCATTTTTATGGAAATTGATTTTTAACCCCGACAACTGCTCGAATGTCGCTAAAATTAATTTTAGATTACGAGCTTTTTCAAGATCATGATCCATAAACAGAATTGTATCATCAACATATTGAAGGATTGATAGACCACCATCAACCAGATGTGGTATCACACCTTCAATTTGACCATCAGACTTGGCCTGCTCTATCAGAATAGCCAGCATATCCGCGACAATGTTGAACAACATTGGTGACAACGGATCGCCTTGGCGTAACCCTTTTCGCGTCTGGAAGTAGTGTCCGGTATCATTATTAACCCAGATTGCCACACTTTCTCCATACACAAAATCATTGATCAGGGCACGCCATTCAGGAGAAAAACCTTTCATCCTTAGCGTCTGCTGAAGGAAAGATCACTTAACCTTATCATACGCCTTCTCAAAATCTAATTTAAAAATAACCCCATGTAATTTCTTGGTATGATCTCATGTACCGTCTCATGCAGAACCGCCACTCCATCCAGGACATTTCTTCCTTGCATGAAATCGGCCTGTGATGGATGAACTACATGATACGCAACCGTATTTAGTCTAATGGTGGTCACTTTCGTGAAAATCTTGAATACGTTTAATAGGCAAATAGGTCTATATTGTTGAATCCTTTCTGCCTCATTAACTTTCGGTAACAAAATTATTTTACCAAAATTTAGACGAAATAATTCTAGTTGTCCCATGTGCAAAGCACTAAACAAATCTAGAAGATCCACTTTTATAGTATCCCAGAAAGTTTGATAAAACTCCGCTGGAAAACCATCTGGACCCGGTGCTTTGTTACATTCCATTTGGAAAATTGCCTTATGAACTTCTTCCTCTCAATAAGGTGCCGTCAGAAGGCCATTTTATTTCATGGATACTTGGGGTATGTCATCTGTTAAGTCCTCGTTTAAAGAAAAGGAACTTTCCTCTAGAGGATCAAACAAATCTTTGTAATAATTCGTAATGTAGGATTTAAGTTGCTCATGGCCTTCAATCATCCCTTCATCTTGTATCAGAGAATGAATACGTTTTTTCCGATGTCTCCCATTGGCTAAGCCATGGAAATATCGCGTATTTGAATCTCCTTCCAAAATGATATGGGCCTTGGAACGCTGATACCATTTAAGCTCCTCTTCTCGAAGAAGACTCGCTATCTTCGCATTTGACAGATTCTTAAATTCAATCTCTTGTGAAGATAACGGTCTTACCATAGCTAAAGCCTCAAGCTCATCGATAACAGATGATAGGCGAGCCTTTTCCTTTTTAAGAATACCAGCCATATGAGCAGCCCAACCAGAGAGATGTTTGCGCAGAACCCGTATTTTATTATTCCATCTCAAAATTGGAGTACTCCCTAAGACCGGTCTTTCCCAACCCGTCTTAACCATTTCATGGAACCCCTCGTTTAGAAACAGGGTGGGGATTCCCAGTGGTTAATAGGATAGGAGCATGGTCCGACAATTTTTCAATACGTTATAGTGCACAAACGAATACCATAGGATATTTATCTTCCCAATTAGTATCCATCAACACGCAATCTAGTTTCTCGTACGTGGGTTCAGGCAAGCTGTTGGCCCAAGTAAATTGTCGATCAGACATAAACACCTCTCTCAAGTCTAAGCTATCGATGACAACATTAAACAAGAAAGACCAATGTCTTGCTTTTCTCGTGAGGGAATATAAGCAAATTAAAATCTTCACTGATCAAGATCAGATGAGGATTATCTTTTGCAAGATTTACCAACTCTCTTAAAAAGTCTGCCTTAAAATCATCTTGAGCGGCACCACATACAGCAACCATACTCCAAATGAAACCATCTGCTTTGTTCTTAATGTCGAGTTTAATATGGTACTCTCCATCAGAACTAGCTAAGACAGTCATGGTGTCTATGCGGACGCCTAGTAAAATACCCCCAGATCTACGACGAGGCGAGCGAGAAAACCACTGAAAGTTAATCCCGCCTGATAATCAGTCGAGAAATCTTTGTGAGAAATTCTGCCTACCCGTCTCCGATATGGCAATAAAATCTAAATCATAATCTCTACAACAATCGGCAATGTGAGAATGTTTAGCCAAGTCACCAAGACCTCTGCTATTCCGAAACATGCCATCCATCGTCAAACATTTTTAGATTTGTTACCCTTGCCATATCTACGAGATTTCTTTTCAGCAGAAGATCGAGAACCACGTCTAGACGCCTTTAGATCATACAATGAACTACATTCCCAACTAGAGCTGAGAGAAGCTGACCATCTAAGATGTCATCACCTTCATCTTCGTCTAGAATGGGGGTTTCAAGGCCAGTGGAAACTTTAGGAACGACCGTTAAACGGTCATGTTCCATCCGCCTCAACACATTTGCCGAAACCGAAATCTCATCTGACTTACTACCCATTGAAACACCTAAACTACTCAAATTCGACGAAATACAAGAATCTGAAAAAGAAGTAAACGAATTGATTGGTTGTTTAGTACCTGCCGTGTCGAGGTTTTTCTCCGCCTTACGCCGCATGGCTCTCTGCATCACATCCTCATCTGTAGCCCCAACCCCATCCTCAGCAAAAGCATACCTCCCACTCCTCCTCACTGTTGGCCGAACAACAGGTGGAGGGCTAGTGGGACGAGGATGCTGCAAGGTAGAGGCCGGTGATGAAGAACTCGAGCGCGGTGAAGAACCCGTCGAGGCGGGGGTAGTGTAACACCCCAAATTTCAAAACAAAGAGAAAATAAATTTCCTTTTTCAAAAATGAGAACCAACAAAAACTTTCTTATTTAGAGTGCTATGCATAGTGCTCATACCTAATACTTGTGTTTTGCCATAATGAGTGTTTTTATGCTTATGTGATAAACCATAAAACCCTAAAGTAATCAAGTGAAGATCACAAACCCAATAAAATAAAAGAGAAAGAAATCAAATAAGAAAAACCCTAAACCTTGATCTTCTCAAATACAAATGGATCTATTTTGAGAAACCAAAATAAAGAAAAAGACATATATAGGCATATAGCCCTAATAGGTAAATCTTGAACCCTACCTTTATTATTTTTGCTAAATGGTGGTGAACCATTGTAAACCCCACTAAACCCTAGACCTCATCACAAATCTTTGAAAAAACCAAAAATAAGAAGAGGTGATCTTAAATAAGCAAAAGGGGCATATGCAAGCCCATGGCTACTTTGTGTAAAAACTAAAACTTTGTTTGCTTACCTTGTGTAGATGATTGGAAATACCTCAACACACTCAACCAGGTACTCACCAACCAATTTAAGTGAGAATCAAAATAAAATCCATCTTATGCATAGAGGCATATGTGGCACTTAGCCAAACTATCAAATCTTGACCTAGCCACCTCCATTGTCCTAAAATGGTTTGAACCTTTCACCCAACTAATTCTAACCCCAAATAAACCTCACTCTTGTCAAAGGGAAGCAAAGAAAAATAAAAGAATAAAAGTTTGAAATTCACAAAACCCTCACATAGGGTTTATGCCATTTTTCTAAATCTTTGACCTAGACAATTTTTGGTCTTCACCCTTAGTTGAATAATGTTATTAAACACTTATCACAACTTTTGGAATCAAAGATACACAATTCAAATAATTTTCAAACTCAAATTGTGCTCACATGTGATATTGGTCAAATCTGCCAATTATAGTCTGATCACTACTTTGAACCCTTGCAATTCAAAATTTTCAAACTAAACCTTGCTAACTCTTTGCAACACATCCAAGTCAACATCAAGGGGAAAACTTTTTGTAAAGATCACCATGCCAAATTCTGCTTGATCATTAGCTATGCTCAACCAACGTTGCAACATTTTAATAGGTGCAACAATCTCACACTTATGCCAATTTTGCAAATTTCGACCCTAGACCCTTTTTGACTTCACCATTACTTGTAATATACTATTTGATGGTTATTACAACTATGGGGATGCGAGGAAATACCATTTGAACCAAATCCAAATTCAAATTTTTGCTCACATAGGATCATGGTCACTTTTGACATTTATAGTCTGGTTACCACTTTGAGCCTCGATATTTCAAGATTTCTAAACTAAACCAATTCAAATCTTTGCATGCCATCCAAGTACTCATCAAGGTGAACATTTTCTGTAAAGACCATCACCCCAATTTCCTTTTGGATCAAGAGATAGAATCAAGCAAAGAGGAGACCTTGAAACATATGCAAGATTCACAATTTTCAAAATGTGATCAGATCCTGCCAAACCTTGACCACCAATTGACCTAACCATACTCCCCTGACTCAACCCTACCTAGCCCATGCAAGAGATCGACATGGACACGACCAAAATCTGGTTGGCCATGGCCATGCCGATCCCGTTCTACCTCGACACCCTCCCCTCTCATCTCTGCCTCTCCACACTTCACCACCTTGCCAAACACGACGCCAAAGATCTCCTGGATCCGCCCGTACTCGCCATTGACCACGAGGACGCCGACAGTCGCCGGAGATCGCGCGCCCGGGACGGCCGGGACATGCCGATGACGTCGCCGCAGTACCCGCCGCGGACGTCACCGGCCACCTGCCGCCTCGCCGGCACACGCTCGCCCTGTACCTCCTCTCGACGCCTTGAGCATCACCGTGCCACCGCGGACGTGCCAGACACGCGCGCAACCACTGCCCTTGCCCGCCGCCGCCGGAGACCAGGACGGAATCCCGCCGCATCCGCGCCAGTACAAGCCATCGCCCGACAGTCGTACGCCTCACCGTACCATGCCATTAATGCCCCAAGGACCGGCGTGACGTCGCCTACCTCATGCGCAGCTTCCCCGCTCCTTCGTCGCCCTGGAACGACGACCTCGCCATTGACCTCGCCCGCGCCCCACGGCCATTCGCCCCTCTATAAATACCGAGCTCCCCTCAGCCATCCAAGCACACCAGCAGCATCCCCACTCTTCCCTCGACCTCCTCGATCATTTCCCCTTCTCGATTCATCACCGGAGCTCCCCAATTTAGCCGCTGGAGCCCGCCAGTACCTCATCTCGCCGGCGTCGATTCAGGTCACCTCAAGCGACGCCGTTGGTACCAGCGCACTCGCCATCGACGACAACCTCCTCCTGCACCGTCGCCACCCCTCGCCGGAGCTCCACCTGGCTGCCGACCCCCTACCTCCGCCGCTCCAGCAAGCATCTCCCCCCGACGAAGACAACGCTCCTGCACCGCCCGATCTGCTTCTGATCCAACGGCGCGCATCGCAGCGTACCGATTCGGGTGAGTCACTCGCTGACGGGTGGGGCCTGCTGTCAGCCTGGCCCGCAGCGTTAGCTGGGCCGGCCCAACTCTTCTTTGCTGCGTTTCAAACTGATTCGGCCCAATTTCTTTCCCGCCGACCCGTCTAGTCAAATTTGATTTAATTCAATTCAAACAAATTCAATACTGGCTCCAACTTTGAAAATTCATAGAATCTGTTTGACTTGGCCAAATTTTACCAAATTTATATATTTGGAAAGTTTAGGATTTTATCTACACAATGCCACTGGATTGAACCCTAGATCTATTATAGAATTAATGTAGGAAAATAAACAAGGCAGGGACTTTTCTGCCTTAGAATAATTATTAAAAATCAACTAAAAATGCTTTTAAGTTAATTCCAACTCCTATAAATCACATTTCACTTGTACTAATTGTTTTTGCAACAATATGCCATGCTTACTTTGAATGATCATGGCCTAGCTTAATTAAAGGACTATATGGCTATTTCTAGTCAAAGTAATTGTCCAAAACTATTAATAAATCACATGGGAGTTTTTCTCTAATTTAAATCTTGTCACAAACAATTCCAATTGATGTAGAGACTCTGGTCATATAGGTCTCATATGAATTTTAATGATACTAATCACTCTAGTGTTACTGCCATGTGTAAATTGAGGACCCATTAAATCTGTATTCAGAGGTGCTTCACCTGACATTTGAAAATCATATGTTAGTCTTAAATGCATGAGGTATGGAATCATATACCGTGATAAGTAGGGATGACTTTGGTCAACCTAGGTCACATATTATTCATGAGAGAAATTAAATCTTAATAAGATAATGAAAGGAAAAATATTTCTCTAAGCAATTAAAAGTAACACCTTAAGTTAGTATAAGAGGAAATTATTTTCTTAAATAAGAAAAAAAACAACACATCTACCCGCTTAATAGTAATGTGTGATGCTAGTTTAATTTGTGTAAAGCATATGAAGTGTTTCACTTCATTTAAATCTTGTCCCATGTACTATCATATGAAGTTTGGACCCCTGGTCAAATGCTCTCATATGAAATACTTGGAGATTTTAAATCATTTGTAGAAGTGTTAAATAGTATGAGGTATCTCTACCTCATTTAAATCATTTTCTCAAATGAAGATGATGAATGGTTGACTTAGGACAACCTGAATTCATGAGTGATTGTTTGAGAAATTAAATCTTAAAGAAGATTCAATGAGAGGAAATTATTCCTCAAGAACTATATGGAAACTATCATTTACATAGGAAATTATTTCTCCTCAAGCAAGACCACCAATGCACCAAACTGTATTAATTGTGGGAATAGAATAGTTTGTGTGAATACATGTGATCTTTAGAATAGACAATGAATTGTTTGGTGATTATACCCCGTATTTTGTATTTTAGACGCTAGTACCGAGGAGTATCAAGAGGAGGAGGAAGTCTACTTTCAAGGAGAAGAAGACCACTTTGATCACCTCAACCACCAAGGCAAGCTATACTCTTGCAAGCTAACACCTATGCCAGCTAATATTCTTGCAAGATTACCGCAAGTGCAAAGCTCACGATAGAGCAAGGCACCACTACATCATACTTTATGTTTAATGATCCCATCCCAAGCTTTTACTTTACAAGCTCTATTGATTTTGATTTATCAAAGTTTACTTTTTGATTCATGATGCACTTGGTACTAGAGTAGAACGAGAGTCATCAAATTTAGCCTAGAGAAATGAAAGCTAGTTAGCACCCCTCATGACTAGATGGCTAGTGCTAACAAATGAAATTGACTACTCTAGATGGGAACTTGTGAAATGAAATGACTTTGAAAACCTTGGAATGAGGAGTCATTATATTGAAAGATTTTGAAGGTGAATATGACTTGGGAATGACATGGTGAAATTTACCAAAAGCTGATGGTTGGGTTCGGATGCGATACCATTTCAATTTTGCAAGTACCCCCACAATACCTGATTATGGGTAAGGGCTTAACTAGAAGTTTATGTACCTTAGTATGGGTTCCCTCTAAACAAGCGTCATCGGGGTTATGCTGGAGGCTGCCTCTACAACAAAAGCAATGATGAGAAATGACGTGAGTTGAGGTGAATGTCCGGCCCAAGCCCTGTGCAGTTCCCAGGCTGACGGTTTGTCTTCACTGGGAGGCCAAGCTCATGGGGAGAGGTGCCTATACTAGGGTATGTAGGTGAAAGGTTATGGTTGGTAGTCCGCACACGGAGTGTGATAAATCAGTGGCCGCTTAACCCCGACGGATTATTGCAAATGTTGTGGCACAAGTGTACGACCTCTGCAGAGTGTAGAACTATTCGAATAGCCGCGTCCACGGTTATGGACGGTTGGAAAGGCCATACTTGTTCCGTCATCGAATTTTTCAAAAAAATGTGACATGTGAAGGGTGGCTTGTGATTTGAACTTGAAATGGCGACTTTGACTTGAAACACCATTGAGTTGTGGGAATGACACTAATGTTCCCATTTGAGTTAGTTAGCACATGAAGAGTTGTTTACTAAAATGTTTGTGAACTAAAATTGGCTTTCTGCAAAAGAAACTAGAACTTAGCATCCCCCTTACTAGACATGTTAGTACTTACATTAGTATTAGTTTGCGAGTACTTTGAAGTACTCACGGCTTTGTCCCTGGCTATTCGAATGGCCAGACTATGAAGAGGAACAGCAGTATGAAGAGGATGGACAACAGGACGTCTACGACAACTAGGACTACTCCTGACGTCAAGCGTTGGCCGGTGGACTATAGGGTCCCTTATCTTTACGCTTCCGCTATGTATTTGTGATGTGTGTTGAAACCATAGTTCAACTATTATTGTAATATTGGATCAGGTGATCTACTTGTAAGACGACTATGATATGTAATGAATGATGACTTATGATATTCAACTGTTGTGTCTCGCAACAACAATATTCCTGGGATTGCGATGTATGGCATAACAGGCATCCGGACTTAAAAATCCGGGTGTTGACAAGTTGGTATCGAGCCATTGTTTGACCTTAGGAGACCCTAGTTAGAATGGACGTCTGAAAAACTTAGTTTCAAAAACCAATGAAGTGAATATTTGTAAAAACTTGTTCTTACTCTTATCCTTGAGATATTTTTCAAAAATGAGAAATCTATACTCCACTTTCTTTGCAAGCCTACCTAAAATTTTGCACACTTGATTACTTCTTTAACTTACTTATCCTAATTACTCACAGATGAAGTACCAATGGGAGTTCTACCAGCTTGGTCCCGGAGGCGACCTAAGGTTCGAAAAGGATTTGAAGCAACTAGTGGAATATCTAGGACACCCGTATCCCGAGTTCTTCGGAATACCCCTCAACAACCACTCCGGAGAACCACCTCGGTGGGACGTTTCTACCGATCTACGAAGGAAGCTTGGAGCCCCGGTATGGGAAACCATCCGGTTTTCCGTAACGGGAAACACTTGGGAGGAAGGACTAGTCGAGCTATGCAAGAAGCAATTTTCCGTCCGTGTGGACAAAATGAGAACAAGATCAAGAACACTCGTTTCATCTACTACCCAAGACATGACTCCATGGGAAGACCGATGACCATGCCCCCGCACAAGGAGAGGAACCACTATGTAACACACCAGGACTTCAGGCTGTACAAAACCCGCAGGGATTTGGACAACGCCCTCGCCTCTCGCCAAGCACATCACCCGTGAAGACGAAGAATCCACCCGGAAGAGTATTATCACCCCGAGCACTTAAGTAGGTGTGAGTTGTATCAGGATCCCCTTGTATCGTAGAGCGAATGAATGGTTCTTCAAACCAATGGTGTGTTAGATTTGTAATGTGTGATGTTTGGTATGAATGAAAAAGTGTTGTTGGTTTTTACCCCCTCAACACTACTCAATTTTCAAGTTTTGAACTTGTGAACTTAAATTCAAACAAACCGTAGAAATTTCCCTCTTATCTTATCATCTACTCCGATACTCAGATGGCCCCACCAACCCGCAACGCCACCCAAGACGCAAGGCTGCAGATGCTAGAGATGATGATGGCCGACCGAGAAGCCGAGAGAGCTGAACGCCAAGCCAACATTGCAGCACTTCAACAGCTTGCAAACAACAATCAAGGCCATCATGATCACCCAGGATCGAAGCTAAAGAACTTTCAAAACACCAACCCACCAATATTCAACAAGACCGAAGAACCCCTAGATGCCGATGATCGGCTCCGGACAATGGAGAACAACCTCGAAGTTGCGGGAGTTGAAGCCGCGAGAAAGTACTTGTTCGCCACCCACTACTCAGTCGGGACCCGCACGAGCTTGGTGGACCAGCACCCGCGCAATGAACGCTGGACGGATGATGACTCGGGAAGACTTCAAGCTGAATTTTAGCAAGTACCATGTGCCCCAAGGACTGATCAAGATGATGAGAGACGAGTTCCGCGAACTCAAGCAAGGCAGAATGTCCGTGGTGGAATACCGCGACAGGTTTCTCACTCGTCAAGGTACGCCCGGATGAGACCGACACCAACGAGAAAAGGAAGGAGAGATTTCGAACGGATTGCACGACGAAATGCAAGCCGTGTTAGTGAACATTCCGTTCGCCGACTTAGAAGCCCTAGTGGACTCAGCCATACGGATGGAAGGAAAGCCGCATCGGGCCAATGAGAACCGCAAGCGCAGGATGATGAACCGAGTGGACCCCACCATACCCAGAAGTACCGCAACAACTCCTCTGGAGGATTCACCCCAAGACACAGCAAGCCCCCTGCTCAGAGTTATCGCTCCAACTACACCAGCAACAACGGAGGACCCCCGAAGCCTGGAGGTAACCACAATAACAACCACCCCAACAGCAACAGCAACCATGGGAACAACAACAACACCAACACTGGCCCGAGGACTGGAAGCAATGCCATCCCCGTCACCCCGAAAGACAAGTCAACTGTAAACTGCTATGAATGTGGAGTTGTGGGCCACTACTCCAACGAGTGCCCCAAGAAGCTCGCCAAGATTACCAGCAACACCGTTGCACCTGCTCAGAACCAACGCCGCTTTGCCGCAAGAAAGAACCAGAACAACAACGGCCGCTACTACAACATGACTGCCACTGAAGCCCAAGAAGCACCTCAAGCCATGCCAAGTATGTTCCCTGCTTAAATCATATCGCTCAATCTCTCTTAGGAACCTAACTTTTCTTAAAATCTCGGGACGAGATTTGTTTAAGGGGGAAGGGTTTGTAACACCCCAAATTTCAAAACAAAGAGAAAATGAATTTCCTTTTTCCAAAAATGAGAACCAACAAAAACTTTTCTTATTTAGAGTGCTATGCATAGTGCTCATACCTAATACTTGTGTTTTGCCATGATGAGTGTTTTTATGCTTATGTGATAAACCATAAAACCCTAAAGTAATCAAGTGAAGATCACAAACCCAATAAAATAAAAGAGAAAGAAATCAAATAAGAAAAACCCTAAACCTTGATCTTCTCAAATACAAATGGATCTATTTTGAGAAACCAAAATAAAGAAAAAGACATATATAGGCATATAGCCCTAATAGGTAAATTTTGAACCCTACCTTTATTATTTTTGCTAAATGGTGGTGAACCATTGTAAACCCCACTAAACCCTAGACCTCATCACTCTTGTCACAAATCTTTGAAAAACCAAAAATAAGAAGAGGTGATCTTAAATAAGCAAAAGGGGCATATGCAAGCCCATGGCTACTTTGTGTAAAAACTAAAACTTTGTTTGCTTACCTTGTGTAGATGATTGGAAATACCTCAACACACTCAACCAGGTACTTACCAACCAATTTAAGTGAGAATCAAAATAAAATCCATCTTATGCATAGAGGCATATGTGGCACTTAGCCAAACTATCAAATCTTGACCTAGCCACCTCCATTGTCCTAAAATGGTTTGAACCTTTCACCCAACTAATTCTAACCCCAAATAAACCTCACTCTTGTCAAAGTGAAGCAAAGGAAAATAAAAGAATAAGAAGTTTGAAATTCACAAAACCCTCACATAGGGTTTATGCCATTTTTCTAAATCTTTGACCTAGACCATTTTTGGTCTTCACCATTAGTTGAATAATGTTATTAAACACTTATCACAACTTTTGGAATCAAAGATACACAATTCAAATAATTTTCAAACTCAAATTGTGCTCACATGTGATATTGGTCAAATCTGCCAATTATAGTCTGATCACTACTTTGAACCCTTGCAATTCAAAATTTTCAAACTAAACCTTGCTAACTCTTTGCAACACATCCAAGTCAACATCAAGGGGAAAACTTTTTGTAAAGATCACCATGCCAAATTCTGCTTGATCATTAGCTATGCTCAACCAACGTTGCAACATTTTAATAGGTGCAACAATCTCACACTTATGCCAATTTTGCAAATTTTGACCCTAGACCCTTTTTGACTTCACCATTACTTGTAATATACTATTTGATGGTTATTACAACTATGGGGATGCGAGGAAATACCATTTGAACCAAATCCAAATTCAAATTTTTGCTCACATAGGATCATGGTCACTTTTGACATTTATAGTCTGGTTACCACTTTGAGCCTCGATATTTCAAGATTTCTAAACTAAACCAATTCAAATCTTTGCATGCCATCCAAGTACTCATCAAGGTGAACATTTTCTGTAAAGACCATCACCCCAATTTCCTTTTGGATCAAGAGATAGAATCAAGCAAAGAGGAGACCTTGAAACATATGCAAGATTCACAATTTTCAAAATGTGATCAAATCTTGTCAAACCTTGACCACCAATTGACCTAGCCATACTCCCCTGACCCAACCCTACCTAGCCCATGCAAGAGATCGACATGGACACGACCAAAATCTGGTTGGCCATGGCCATGCCGATCCCGCTCTACCTCGACACCCTCCCCTCTCATCTCTGCCTCTCCACACTTCACCACCTTGCCAAACACGACGCCAAAGATCTCCTGGATCCGCCCGTACTCGCCATTGACCACGAGGACGCCGACAGTCGCCGGAGATCGCGCGCCCAGGACGGCCAGGACATGCCGATGACGTCGCCGCAGTACCCGCCGCGGACGTCACTGGCCACCTGCCGCCTCGCCAGCACACGCTCGCCCTGTACCTCCTCTCGACGCCTTGAGCATCACCGTGCCACCGCGGACGTGCCAGACACGCGCGCAACCACTGCCCTTGCCCGCCGCCGCCGGAGACCAGGACGGAATCCCGCCGCATCCGCGCCAGTACACGCCATCGCCCGACCGTCGTACGCCTCACCGTACCATGCCATTAATGCCCCAAGGACCGCCGTGACGTCGCCTACCTCATGCGCAGCTTCCCCGCTCCTTCGTCGCCCTGGAACGACGACCTCGCCATTGACCTCGCCCGCGCCCCACGGCCATTCGCCCCTCTATAAATACCGAGCTCCCCTCAGCCATCCAAGCACACCAGCAGCATCCCCACTCTTCCCTCGACCTCCTCGATCATTTCCCCTTCTCGATTCATCACTGGAGCTCCCCAATTTAGCCGCCGGAGCCCGCCAGTACCTCATCTCGCCGTCGTCGATTCAGGCCACCTCAAGCGACGCCGTTGGTACCAGCGCACTCGCCGTCGACGACAACCTCCTCCTGCACCGTCGCCACCCCTCGCCGGAGCTCCACCTGGCCGCCGACCCCCTACCTCCGCCGCTCCAGCAAGCATCTCCCCCGACGAAGACGACGCTCCTGCACCGCCCGATCTGCTTCGATCCAACGGCGCGCATCGCAGCGTACCGATTCGGGTGAGTCACTCGCCGACGGGTGGGGCCTGCTGTCAGCCTGGCCCGCAGCGTTAGCTGGGCCGGCCCAACTCTTCTTTGCTGCGTTTCAAACTGATTCGGCCCAATTTCTTTCCCGCCAGCCCGTCTAGTCAAATTTGATTTAATTCAATTCAAACAAATTCAATACTGGCTCCAACTTTGAAAATTCATAGAATCTGTTTGACTTGGCCAAATTTTACCAAATTTATATATTTGGAAAGTTTAGGATTTTATCTACACAATGCCACTGGATTGAACTCCTAGATCTATTATAGAATTAATGTAGGAAAATAAACAAGGCAGGGACTTTTCTGCCTTAGAATAATTATTAAAAATCAACTAAAAATAGCTTTTAAGTTAATTCCAACTCCTATAAATCACATTTCACTTGTACTAATTGTTTTTGCAACAATATGCCATGCTTACTTTGAATGATCATGGCCTAGCTTAATTAAAGGACTATATGGCTATTTCTAGTCAAAGATAATTGTCCAAAACTATTAATAAATCACATGGGAGTTTTTCTCTAATTTAAATCTTGTCACAAACAATTCCAATTGATGTAGAGACTCTGGTCATATAGGTCTCATATGAATTGTTAATGATACTAAATCTTTACCTCACTAGTTAGGATTAAATTGTATGAGGTGCTCACCTCATTTAAATCATTTTTCTTAAATGATAAGAGTGAAGGGGATGACTTTGGTCAACCTAGGTCACATATTATTCATGAGAGAAATTAAATCTTAATAAGATAATGAAAGGAAAAATATTTCTCTAAGCAATTAAAAGTAACACCTTAATTAGTATAAGAGGAAATTATTTTTCTTAAATAAGAAAAAAAACAACACATCTACCCGCTTAATAGTAATGTGTGATGCTAGTTTAATTTGTGTAAAGCATATGAAGTGTTTCACTTCATTTAAATCTTGTCCCATGTACTATCATATGAAGTTTGGACCCCTGGTCAAATGCTCTCATATGAAATACTTGGAGATTTTAAATCATTTGTAGAAGTGTTAAATAGTATGAGGTACTCTACCTCATTTAAATCATTTTCTCAAATGATGATGATGAATGGTTGACTTAGGACAACCTGAATTCATGAGTGATTGTTTGAGAAATTAAATCTTAAAGAAGATTCAATGAGAGGAAATTATTCCTCAAGAACTATATGGAAACTATATTTTACATATGAAATGAGAGGAAATTATTTCTCCTCAAGCAAGACCACCAATGCACCAAATTGTATTAATTGTGGGAATAGAATAGTTTGTGTGAATACATGTGATCTTTAGAATAGACAATGAATTGTTTGGTGATTATACCCCGTATTTTGTATTTTAGACGCTAGTACCGAGGAGTATCAAGAGGAGGAGGAAGTCTACTTTCAAGGAGAAGAAGACCACTTTGATCACCTCAACCACCAAGGCAAGCTATACTCTTGCAAGCTAACACCTATGCCAGCTAATATTCTTGCAAGTTACCCAAGTGCAAAGCTCTGATAGAGCAAGGCACCACTACATCATACTTTATGTTTAATGATCCCATCCCAAGCTTTTACTTTACAAGCTCTATTGATTTTGATTTATCAAAGTTTACTTTTTGATTCAGGATGCACTTGGTCTAGAGTAGAACGAGATCATCAAATTTAGCCTAGAGAAATGAAAGCTAGTTAGCACCCCTCATGACTAGTGGCTAGTGCTAACAAATGAAATTGACTACTCTAGATGGGAACTTGTGAAATGAAATGACTTTGAAAACCTTGGAATGAGGAGTCATTATATTGAAAGATTTTGAAGGTGAATATGACTTGGGAATGACATGGTGAAATTTACCAAAAACTGATGGTTGGGTTCGGATGCGATACCATTTCAATTTTGCAAGTACCCCCACAATACCTGATTATGGGTAAGGGCTTAACTAGAAGTTTATGTACCTTAGTATGGGTTCCCTCTAAACAAGCGTCATCGGGGTTATGCTGGAGGCTGCCTCTACAACAAAAGCAATGATGAGAAATGACGTGAGTTGAGGTGAATGTCCGGCCCAAGCCCTCGTGCGGTTCCCGGGCCGACGGCTTGTCTTCACCGGGAGGCCAAGCTCATGGGGAGAGGTGCCTATACTAGGGTATGTAGGTGAAAGGTTATGGTTGGTAGTCCGCACACGGAGTGTGATAAATCAGGGCCGCTTAACCCTGACGGATTATTGCAAATGTTGTGGCACAAGTGTACGACCTCTGCAGAGTGTAGAACTATTCGAATAGCCGCGTCCACGGTTATGGACGGTTGGAAAGGCCATACTGTTCCGTCATCAGAATTTTTCAAAAAAAAATGTGACATGTGAAGGGTGGCTTGTGATTTGAACTTGAAATGGCGACTTTGACTTGAAACACCATTGAGTTGTGGGAATGACACTAATGTTCCCATTTGAGTTAGTTAGCACATGAAGAGTTGTTTACTAAAATGTTTGTGAACTAAAATTGGCTTTCTGCAAAAGAAACTAGAACTTAGCATCCCCCTTACTAGACATGTTAGTACTTACATTAGTATTAGTTTGCGAGTACTTTGAAGTACTCACGGCTTTGTCCCTGGCTATTCGAATGGCCAGACTATGAAGAGGAACGGCAGTATGAAGAGGATGGACAGCCGGACGTCTACGACAACTAGGACTACTCCTGACGTCAAGCGTTGGCCTGTGGACTAGAGAGTCCCTTATCTTTACGCTTCCGCTATGTATTTGTGATGTGTGTTGAAACTATAGTTCAACTATTATTGTAATATTGGATCATGTGATCTATTTGTAAGACGACTATGATATGTAAGGAATGATGACTTATGATATTCAACTGTCATGTCTCGCAACAACAATATTCCTGGGATTGCGATGTATGGCATAACAGGCATCTGGACTTAAAAATCCGGGTGTTGACAGGTAGAGGCCGCTGATGCAGGGGTAGATGGCGGCGTAGCCCCCTGCACCAAATGAGGCCGCGGTGAAGTCCCTCCCAAGGGCGAAGAGGTTGGTGCCGTCGGGCCAGCCGCCCCATGGGAGGAGCGCGGGCTCCCTGGCCACGGCGAAGTCCCTCCCAAGGGCAAAGAGGTCGGCGCCGTCGGGCCACCCGCACCTGCAGTCATACGAATGCATGTATATCATTAATAGGAGAAGGGTCATCTGTGGCGCACCTAAATGCCTATTTTGTGGCGCACAGGTAGTGCATCACAGAATACACGCCATAAAAATTAGAATTCGGTGACGCACCAGCCCATGCGCCACAAAATATCATCTTTCTGTGGCGCAATGTTGCCACAGTGCGCCACAGAAATAGGTGCGCCACATAATTATTTTTAGGTACACCACACAATTAGTTACATGTATACACGATTTTGTACTTCCTGCTATACACATACAAGTTATATACAACCGTATATAAATATTATATATGTTATATACAACAGTATACATATATTATACATGTTATATACAACAATATACATATATGATATAAATATCATGTACATTGCACATATATAATATAAACAACATCATCACATTACTTACAACCGGATCGAGATACACATATAGTGCCAAGTGTCAAATTTTTACATACAAGTCTTAATTCATACAAAGTTTATCATCCCGAGATACAAATAGACGAGAGTCACTACGAGCATCATCGCGATAAAAGTGATCTTCATCCGGTTCCTCCTCTGCTCCCTCCTCTCTCCCGCCAGGACCGCTTGCACTGCCCCCGCGTGTAGTGACTAAAATGGAAGAAAGACCAAAGTAAGCGAAGAATCCCAACTCAAATACGAGCCAAGTAGTATCAACTAGATAGCATGCCTCAGATTTTGTCGGTCGAAACAAATATTAACATTCAGGGACGGTGTAAGCGAGGACAAGTAGGATGCACAAGAGATTGATATTTGTGCCATCACACCAGGCTTGCTTGCACCACCCCCGAGTGTAATGACCAAACATTCTAATCATCGGCACTAAAATGGAAAAAAAAGACCAAAGTAAAAGAAGAATGCCAACTCAAATAAGAGCCAAGTAGGATGAACTAAATGGCATGCCTCATACATTATTGGTCGAAACAAATATTAACATTCAGGGACGGCATCAGTGAGGCCAAGTAGGATGCACGAGAGATTAATATTTGTGCCATCACACCAGGCTCACTACGCCGCCCCCGAGTGTAGTGACCAAATATTCTAATCATCGACACTATCTCAAATAAAGACCAAAATAAACAAAGATGTCCAACACAAATAAGAGCCAACTAGGATCAAATAAATAAAGGTCTCATATATTGTTGGTCAAAATAAATATTAACATTCATGGATGGCGATGGCGTAAGTGAGGCTAAGTTCGATGCACAAGAGATTGGTATTTGTGCCATCTTACCAGGCTCACTTACGCGGTTACGCCCCTCCAGAGTGTACGGTGACCAAACATTCTAATCATCGACACTATCTCAAAGAAATACCAAAATAAACGAAGAAGCCCGACTCAAATACGAGCCAAGTAGTATCAACTAAATAACATGCCTCATACTTTGTTGGTCGAGGAGGGGAACAGTCAGTTTCTAACTCTCTATTACTGACGGATGTAGCTACCAGAGAATTGGCATGGAGATGAGATAAAAATTGAGGAGGGGAACACACACACTTGTGATGGAGTAGTTGAACTCGGGTGAGCCGAAGAGGAAGCAGTCGGCGCTGCGGACCTGGTCACGGAAGGCCTCGACGGTGGGCGGGAAGCCCCCGTCGGTGGTCTCGAGGTCGGTGTTGAGCAGCGGCAGGTCCGAGATGTCGACGTGCTCCACGCGCATCCCCGGGATGGACTCCTCGCACACCTCGGATACTGCATCATAGGAAACGAGGTCAGCAAGCCGTGAGCAGTAGCTAGGAGGAGGGTGAGAGGCGGGATGGCCGTACGGGTGAGGGAGCGGGGAGGGGCGAGATATACGAACAGGCTATCGGAGGACCAATAATTGGGTCCACTTCTATGACGCACCAAGCAAGGTGCGCCACAGAATATCTTATTTCTGTGGCGCACCAAGCAAGATACGCCACAAAATGTCTTATTTATTATTCTGTGGCGCACCAAGCAAGATACGCCACAAAATGTCTTATTTATGTGGCGCACGTGGTTTTGTGCGCGAAACCAATTATTTGGGGTGGGCCCCACCATATTTTTGTGGCGGATGTGACTCTGATGCGCCACAAAAGCGGGAAATGCACTTTGGCTCATAGGAGCATTTGCTCTCATTATGTGAATCCACATTTTGAAGTGTCAAAAAATTCTAAACTAAAATTTTTACATGTACATCTAAACAGTTTATGTTGGTACACAAATTTTCAAAAAAAGAAAAAAATTTATGTGGCTCCTGTAAAAAAGACAAATTTTGATGTTGTAACACGACTACATACAGCATATTTTTTTGTCTTTTTTGTACACACCACACAAAATGTTGTTTTTCCACGAAAACTTGTGTACGAACATAGAATGTCATAATGTATACCAAAAAATTTATGTCAATTTTTTTAAACATTTTTTAAATTAATTTTTAATTATTTTATATAATGGGAGCATTTGCTCCTATGAGCCAAAACGCCACCTTCCACAAAAGCATGCTATTTCAGTGGCGTACCTAGTCTGGTGCGCCATAGAAATAATTTTTGTGCCACATGCTAATAGTGCACCACAAAATAGTCTCCCACCTTTAGCTATTCCTAGTAGTATACATCCTACCTTACGAGTATCTTTGAGAGACTGAATTAAGATTGCGCATCATCGTTTCCTAGGTTCCCACTGAGAAATATTTATTCTTTAGGAGACACCAAAGTATTAAATTTAAGGTTTAAACCTTGGTGTGTATTGGTGGCATCACTGTCCTTTGACCATCATACCACAGGCACTATGCGCAACACCACTAAAGGAACGTTTCTCGAGCGAAATTCAGCAGCAGTTTTGCAATCGACGACGCTACTATCCGGCCGGACCGCGTACATAGAGATCACCCTCGATCAAGAAGGCCGCGGGACCCTGAACTGAGAGCGACATGGGAACTTTTAATTAAGTTGGGTTTGTTTAACAATGGGGCCACGCGCCCACCGTGGGTGAAGGTGGCCAAGGAGAGGTGACGCGACCGGACGGACGAAAAGCCAAACGACGACGACGACGACGACAGTCACGCACGTACGTTGCGTGCATGGGGAAGGAAGGCTTTCGCCACTCGCCGTCGCGCGCGCTGGAAAGCTGGCTAGGGGACGGGGAGGACCGGCCCGAACGATCTATCACGGGATGCGGGCTCTTCACCGGTCGGGATCATATAGCTTGGTTGCAGTTCAGCGACCCCCTGCTGCTGCTGGTAATTTGTCAACGATATATACGTGTCGGCAAGTCGATAGATATATGCTTGTTCCGGAGCTGACATATGCAAATACATCGTGTCGAGCGTATATACCCTACTAGAAAGCTCATAGAGTTAGACAGCCACCGCCTCGAGAAGAAAACCTAGCCACCTCTAAACTGGGATTTTGGTAGTTATTTTTTTGTTCGCCTCTATCTATGGAGATTGATTCATCTACAATAAGTGTTCTTCAAACTTTCGTTCGATGTCGAGATCTTTTTCCCGACGTTAATGGTTTAGGTCTAGCTTCGCCACATATTTTTTGAATTTTTTTCTTGAGGTTGTCGCGAGAAGGATTTTCCTCACAATATTTTTCCTGGCAGCTATGTCCTCCACGTTAACTAGGTTGTTCGGTTATTTTCAGGGACGGAGCCACTGGGTGGCAGGCTGGGGCCATGCCCCCCCCCCCCCCCTATGATTATTTTTTTTCTTGAAAAAACCCTTTCAAATTTGTGGATTTGCCTATAAATTTAGGAAATTTTAGCTATATGGCCCCCTCCAACTTATGTGATGTACATTTAGCCCCCCTTATCTTGTATTCATGGCTCCGTCCCTAGTTATTTTTCCCTGAAATATTGGTGTTGGAACTTTTGCCGATGTTAATTGACTACTTTAACAGTTATACGCATGCACGTAGCCTAGACATTACGGCTCAAATTAAAATTATTGTAGAATCATCGTTTATATTTACAGGTCTATGATTTGGTATCAAATTGTGTCATGGGAGAAATCAGAGTTGTTTGAAGATCTCAAAGATTTACTTGTTTCTTTTAAACTTTATTTTATAATCGCTAGGCACAGCTCATGTACTATGTGCTATTTGCTTTAAATATATTTGTGGTATATAGTGCTATAAATGTATATTGATGGTAAAAAAAGGTTGTAAAATCGTTTAGTTTTTTTTGTTACACGGCCAATTATCTGACGCACTGAAGCCGAGTTGCCTTCCACTGTCTATCAGGGCATCTCCAGCGAGGCGACGCATTTCGGACACCCAAAATGTCCGCGGGCGTCTGTTTGCGTCGCCAGGCGGACGCGCAAATGGTCGCGCGTCCGTTTGCGTCTGGGGCTGGCTCCAGCGGGGTGACGCATTTTCGACGCAGATTTCAAAAAAGAGGAACTAGCGTCAACTTTGCACGAAATTACAGCCACAAATTAAGGTCTGCAATATATTCATCACACTTTGCACAAGGTACGGCACAAAATAGAGCAAACGGGCACAACAAGGCCTGAGCAGCAATAAAAAAAAGTCCAAAAGGAGGCCAAGGTGCTGGCGCATGGCGATGGCGATCAGGCGTCTCGCGCGCGGATTTTGGCGCGCCTCTTCATGAACCATGCCCTGGTGTCGTCGTCGACGCCACTCAAGTCGACAAGCATGATCCTTGTGCCTTCTGCACGGGTCTTGGCCTCGGCGTCCATCCTCCTCGCCTCGGTGTCACGCAATTTGGCCTCGGCGTTTGCCTTTTTGGCCTCGACGTCCATCCTTTGGACCTCAATGACCTCCTTGGCGAGGTTGTGGTAGATGGCATCTGCGGCCTCTTTTTCCAGACGCCTCTTCTCGTCCCTAGCAGCCAAGGCAGCAAGATTCCCGGCCACTATCTTCACCATGCTCTGGGTGAACGCAATGGCCTGCGCCTCCCGGGCTAGATCGGCCTTGGTAGCCTTATGGCCTCGGGGACGAGGTGGTAGGGCTGGACGGCCTTGATCGTCCTCTTCTCCATCGAGGTTGATCGCTATCCCATTTCTCACAGCTTCGTTGTAGGACGCAAAGCTTGTCATCCACTTGTTGGCGTCCTTGAGCACGTCCCAGCAAAGGACCACATGGAAGCCCTTCTTATGCGTACCCTGAACTTCTCCGGGATACCTGCAATCATAGCTGCCAATGATGTACATAGAATGATGCAAATAGTGTAGAATGATGATGGTTGTATCGTGTTTACCACTGAAATGACGCCAGCGCCGCTTACGGGGTTGTTCTTAGCATGTTCGACCGCCGAGCAGAACTTGCTTGTCTCTTGTTTGACGTAGTTCCATCTTTTTCGGAGGGACTCTTCCGTCCGAGGGCTTGTGATATGGTAGGGCGGGTGCATCTTGGTCTCGTTGTACTGCTGCAAGACCTTGGCCCAATAGACCTTGCCCTTTTGCTGCGCGCCATTAATACAGTCATGCCTCGTTGCCAGCCACGCTTCGCACAAACACGTGTCCTCGTCGTCCACGAAGCCTTGTGTCCTGCGGCTCTCCCCCTTCTTCTTGGTAGCAATGTCCGTGGGGACAGGCTGTGTTGGCGCGTCGTCGAAGTCGTCGACGGACACGGGTGTAGGCTGCGTCTGCTGGGTGGCGAACAGCCGTGCGGTTTCGATGTCCTCCGCATCTTACGTTGCTGCCCAGTCAGCATGCGGGCATGTCCCGGCCCGATCATCGCCAACGAAGCCACCGCCGAAGATCATGGCCCGGATGTCTGTCTCATGGCGGTCCTTCCAATACGCCTACGAATGACCGGACGTCAGACGCATGATACACGGTAGTCGCACACATTGAGAGAACTCACGTACCGGGTCATCCATCGTCAGGGCAGGCGGCGCCATTTCGTCGAACAGGATGTGGGGCTGTGGCATGCTCTCATCCGGCACCTGGCACGTCTTGTGTGTCGCGCCCGGGCAGGAGTCACCGCTTCTAGGAGTCCGGTTGAGGTCGGGAACCACCGCCCCGTTGAACTGCTCCGGTGCCCCGGTCAACTGCACCGGCGGCACGCCGGAGGCGAACCGCGACGCCGGGTGGACCTGCAAGGGAGCGGGAGTTCCAGGACGCAGCTGGAAACTTACCGATCTCACCGACGAGGCTGGAGGAGCAACGCCGGCGATCCCCTCTCTCTTGACGAGCATGTAGCCCTCCGCTAAGGTCGGATGGAGGGCTACTTGCGCGACGCTGGCTTTGATCTTCATCTGCCAGGCCTGCTGGTTGGCGGCCGCGGCAGTCTTGTTCTTCTGGTTCTGGCGCCGACCGCGACGCTTCGCAACCTCGATGACTTTCTCCTCCTTAGAGAGCACCTTCTTTGCCGCCTTCGGCTTTGCCTCCCGGCCACCGCCGGTGGCGGCCCGCTTAGCTTCCGCCGGAACTGCACCCTCCATTGTGGCTATGGTCGTGGCTACGGGGGAGTGTGGGGCGGCGGCGGGTGCGAGGGTTTGCTCCGCATCCATTGCGGTGGCTGCGGCGGCGAGGACGTCCATCGCTTCTGGACTGCTTGCGCCGGTCTAGTTTGATATTTCGCGCGGGAAATGGCCAGTGGCGGGAATAATATCGGCCTCCCTGCCACTGACGCGTGGGTCCTACGTCTTTTTCGGCGGACACTCGGCGCGACCGCGGAGCGTCCGCGGAGACGTAAACCTAGCGCGTATTTGGGTCAGGTTTACGTCTCCGCGGACGGCCCGGTCATTTTGCGTCGCCCCGCTAGAGCAGGGCCTAGACTCATTTCCGATCACGGCGGACGCAAACGGTCAGCATCCATTTACGTCGCGCCGCTGGAGATCCCCTCATGCGAAATGTAAGTGAAATTCTTCATGAGCGCGCTCCAAAGAGATTTAATGGTCTCTCTCCTACTCCACTTGTACAATAAATTTTGTTTCGGAGCATACATTTGTCACCTAAATAATTGCAGCGTATCGTGGAAAAGTCCAGTTTGAACCCGGGTGCATGTGAACCCTAGTTGAAAATGCATTTTCCAAATGTTAAAAAATTCTGAAATAAAAATATCCGGGTACGTACGCATTTTTCATGTGTGCGTAGAAAGTTTTCGCGGAGAAACCACTTTTTTATTTCAGAATCTAAAAAAGACAAAATAAGTCACATATATATACTGCTATATAGCCCTGCAAAATTTCACTTTTTTGCCGAGACAAAATAAAAGATTTTTTCGTCACGAAACTCATGTCCAGGGCACATATTTGAGATCATCTGGAAAATCATTTTGTGTTTTGATTTTTAAAACATGTTTTGACATCACAAACGGACCTTTTCAAAAAGTGGATTCACATGCCCTCATATTCCATATATGCACACTCAGCGTATCCTCTTCTGCCTACTCCCTCGAAAACTTTCGACTCCATCGTGCTCTGAATTTGGACGTGCGAGTCCTACAAACAAGAAAACGCCAAGCAAAAGATGGCGACTTTTAATCATTCCCTAAGACCGCAATTAAATCATGGTGATGGCCTTCTGCACCGACCCGCACGGCGGCTCCTCCACTCAAAGATAACAGCAGAAGCTCAATCGACATGCATGCTTTCTCTTGCAGCCTCTCAATTTAACACATGTTTCAGTCCCCAGTTGCCAGTAAGAAATGTAGCAAACAATAGGCAGCATCACGCGTGATGAGCAGCTAGCACAACCTAACCAAGGCATTTGTATACTTAATCTGGGGCTGCGCAAGAACAGGTAAAGACTAGATACGGAGTCAGATCTCTGCATACGCCATTCCAGCTGCTAATAACTTGTACGTATCCCCTTCCACGATAATAGTATTATCATCTTTCCTATAGGTTCTCTTCCCTGGATCGCCCATTCACCCTCCAGTTCATCTGCACCTTTCATGTGCAGATCCCGTTACTTGAGATAAGAATATAGTACTACCAGGAGTACTATACATCAAGTACCCATGTACTATGGCATCCCATCTCCCAGGAATCAACTTATCTAAACGCTGACATGTATGCAGATGGCGTATTTTTGCTGCGAAGACCTACGATATAATATACGGGTCTTGCCAAGTAGGAGAACAATATTACCAATACAATTAGTACTACTAGTAGTACAATCGTTGCATCTGGACGGAGCTATGACTGGACTCGTATCGAATGACAGTTGTTGAAACTGCGCCAGTTCAGTGTGCACACTTCCACGAATCTACTTCTGAAAACTTTTGTTCGATTATCAGGAATAACACGGAGGAGCTCCCCAGCCAGTAATACTAGCAGAATATGGTACATAAGACATGTTCTAATGAGCTGTTAACAATGAACTAATGATTCCCCGCAAAAAAAATGAACTAATGATTTCTCTGATGAATGCCAACATCCAGTGCAAAGACAGGGTATAACACTAAACTGGCGCAGTTTAAAAAACAAGATAATCATAGCAAGGATTAAGCAGAAAACCTTTTAACAATAATTCTAAAGACAGGGTATATCGATGTGATTGCTTACCCAAGTATTAGTAGTTAGCAACCTCCATGGCCTAAGTCAACAACAGAGATCAACGGCCCAAATTTAGTATGTACATCATTACCCTTGCCCTTGCCTGAATAAAAGCGGCGGTTCTAGGGCCTCTCTTGCGTGAAGAGGAGGACCTACCGGAGGCCTGGACTCGTGATCTGGCCGGAGGGTTGACTTCCGGAAGGCTCCGCCGGCGAATGTAACAGTGCTTTGCCTGGAGTTTGCTGGATCAGAGATATTCGGTCGTGCGTACCCATGCGTTTATTCCGACCGTTTGGTTCTGGAGGGAGCGGCGCGAAGCTCTTTTTCTGTGTTGGCATCAAGTGACTATGGATCCATGATGAAAGTCGGAAGAAGAGAATTTCATGAAGGCCGGAGGGGAGGACTAGCTAAGGGAGGTTTAAGTCTCCACGCTGTTGAGGGGCTTGCTTGGTGTCCGGGCTTCACAACAGCGGTATGAAAGTGGGGGCGACAACACATGTGAAGCGCAGAGTCCTACCTTTCAGGGTGAAAATCCAAGGTCTGGCCTTAACTCGGTTGTGCCCGGCAGGTGACCTTGGTGGAGGTATTGTTTTGAAAGTGGGGACTATCTTCAGGGTGAAAACCTAAGATCTTTGATCGGGCGACGACGGTGTTGGAGCACTGTTCCCTTCTTGGAGGCGTCGTTTTTTGGAGAGTCTGCAATTCAGGTGTTGTCATGGTGGTGGATGTATTGCTGTTGTTAGGTCCGTGATACTGTAGCGGGACTTTTGTTTCTTAGTTTTCTTTTCGTTTTTTTGGCTGTGTGCATCCGTAGTGCCATTAGGGTGGTGCGTTGTTGCAGAGGTTGGGTGTAATTAGTATCTCTCGATATTAATATATTCCCTTTATCGAAAAAAATGTCGCATACTCGAATAATCAA
>NC_061509.1:235672754-235910234 GCF_022539505.1 Lolium rigidum | reverse complement strand
TATCTACCGTCATCGGGATGGACAAATCCCACTGTTGATCCATATGCCTCAACTCATACTTTCCGGATACTTAATCCCACCTTTATAACCACCCATTTACGCAGATGGCGTTTGATGTAATCAAAGTACCTTTCCGGTATAAGTGATTTACATGATCTCATGGTCATAAGGACTAGGTAACTATGTATCGAAAGCTTATAGCAAATAACTTAATGACGAGATCTTATGCTACGCTTAATTGGGTGTGTCCATTACATCATTCATACAATGATATAACCTTGTTATTAATAACATCCAATGTTCATGATTATGAAACTAATCATCCATTAATCAACAAGCTAGTTAAGAGGCATACTAGGGACTCTTTGTTTGTCTACATATCACACATGTACTAATGTTTTGGTTAATACAATTATAGCATGATATATAAACATTTATCATAAACATAAAGATATAAATAATAACCACTTTATTATTGCCTCTAGGGCATATCTCCTTCAGTGTGTAGGGAACGGGATGTTCCGGAAACCAGGGTGGTGGGAGGGAGATGACACCGGTTCATCATGGTGGTCCTTCTCCCGGTGCTACTCCCGGTACTTCTCCCGGTCCATCTCCCGGTGGTTCTTCCGCAGCTTCTACTGGAAGGAATCGGCCCGGGCCGGTGTTTAGCGGCGACGAGCTCCTCTAGTTGTCCCATGTATCTTATCGACACTATGGCACCATGTATGCACACTATGGCACCATGTATGCACATTATGGCACTATGTATGCACAATGACACTATGTATGCACTTCATGTTATGTGTATTTGCACTTCATGCGAAGTTCCTGTGAATTTTATGTGCTTTTATTATCTGCCAAATCTAGAAAACAGCAAATAAACCAAAAAAATTGACCAAACGGTCCAAGCTACGCCGACGGCTTCCTCCTCGGGGTAGCGTCGACATGGACCAAATGGTACTGGCTACGCCGACGGTTTACCCCTCGGGGTAGCTTGCGCCAGGCGAGCCAGGAGATGCCGCGTGGTATGATATGCCGACGGGGAGGCGCTAGGCGTAGCCGCTCGCCAGGCGAGCCAGGAGACGCCGCGTGGCGCGCTATGCCGACGGGGCGGCGCTCGGTGTAGATGCCACCAGGGAAGCCACGGGCACGCCACGTGGTGCGCTATGCCGATGGTGTGCCCCTCGGCGTAGCACAAACGGCCGTTAGATGAACGGCTCCGGTCACTGTGCTACGCCGAGCGCCGCTACACCGACGGGTGGGGCCAGCCGTCGGCCCTCTGCGGCTACGCCGACGGCGACGTCTACGCCGAGGGTCACCTGTGCTCTGCCGAGGCCGACCTTCCCCGAGGAGCTACGCCGAGGGGCACCGTCGGCATACCGTGTGCCGAGGGCAACGCTGTGCTACGCCGAGGGCCGGCGGCCGTCGGCATATCCCCAGATTCCTGTAGTGACGGTTTGTGAGAATGAAATTGATTTGCAAGTGGACTGCATAAGCGTAAATCGAACAATATTTGTTATTCTCATTCTCAAGTATACAAGGTAAACACTAGACAAATAATGTAAGAATCACCCCATCTCAATAAATGATCCTAACTAATATGTTTTTTTGTTACACTCAACGAAATTAAAGATATACATTTGTCACAAATACAATGATAATTCTTATACAATTTCAAAGTTCATTCTTTCAATGTACTTCCATTCAAATTTAAATAAGTTCTGCAATTAATCATCTAGTAAGAAATTTACTACTGCGATTTTTTTATGAAAACCTTTTATTACTCAAGTGCCTATTAAAACCTAGAAAATGATACAATCTCATGACGCTGTAGATTAATCTAGGACACTTACAGTAATGACACTGTATATGTATGAGTTCTAATACATTGTTATCATTAAACTAGCATAGTGGCCCTCGCAAATGCGAGGGCACCAATTTGAATCTCTTGAAATTGTTTGAAATATAAAATTTATTATTTCATAGACACACATGTCATGAGACTGGAAGCTAATAGTTATATTTTAGAATATAGTAAGCAAACATACAAATTTAATTTGTGTATTAATTACTGATATGTCATCTAGGAAAAGTACAATCTCAATGATTTATTGTATGGTCATTTAGATATGGAATCATGTATAATTAAAATATCATTCTAGACATTTAATTCTTTTATATGACACGTCTCAGTGATTGGAAGAGACAGCGAAGTCCTCGGTATTACATATCTTGATCAGATTCCAAATGACACTCACTATTATTTAGTTGTCTAAAAGTTATTGATCTATCATAGTTTTTTAAATATCTCTCCATTTTTAAACCTCTAACATGATGTTAAAACAATCCTAAAGTTTTAAAGTTGTTGGAGTAACTTAAGCTGGGCTCTAGTCTGTTAGTATTTGCTCTATTTGAATTGGTTAAGTAGGCATTTGTCATCTGTGCCCGAAAACATATTGTGCCCAAAAACACATTTAATTTATAAATTTAACCGTGATCATCGTTTTGCATTTGTGGCGAACTGGGTCATCGGTCTCTAAGCCGATGGGGCGGAGGAGGCTATACACGCTTTTCACCGCGAGCTTGTTCTACTCACCACCTCATAAATCTTGGGGCGCTGGTTAGCAGAGAAGCATAGGGTGAGGCGGTGGCTCTCAAGCTAGGTAACGGCGACATAGAGTGGCTGGAGTCTGGTGGTGCTAAGGACAATCGATCGATGTTGCTAACAACGACCTCAGATTATCTCTTAGTATCGGTCGGCGTTCATCGCTACCCTGATCGTCCCTCCTTTCGCCTTTCGTTTCCGAGCATTCCCTAATTTTTTTGCCACGATTTATTTTTCATCGGAAAAAAATGAAGTCAGGCCTAGAACTTAAAATCGTAGAAAATCGTCCTGCCCAAAATCACACTTTAAGGTCTCGATAGCTAAACTACTGCATCGGATTTTTTTTGTTTGATGGATCTTTTTTTAAGTGAAAATCAGTTATGCACGGACTGCTGCTAATAGGCCTGGGCATTCGGTTTTAACCGAAAATTCGGTTGGTTTTTTCGGTTTTTCAATAATTTGGGTAATAAGAAATGAGAACCGAAATTATATCGGTTTCCTAATTAGTATGTAATTCGGTTACCCGATAATTCGGTTCGGTGTCCGGTTTTTAACCGATTTGACCAAATTGTGACAACAAATAAAAAGTCTAATCCGTATGATAGCATGCAGTTCGCTTGCCACTCGCCGAGTTGCCGTGACTAGAAGATATCTCCACGTACGACAGGGACTGTTGAGCCCAATAAACATACAACCATGTAGTAGTAAACTGCTCGTACATAGCTCTAGCTGAAGCAAAATGAAATTAGACACATGAGTGTATACATGTAGTACATGAAAGCGGCTGCTTTTTATTTTTCTAGGGACGTACACGAGCCTGCTAGGAGACATGTGATGTTCGTACGTGGAGTTTAGAACTTTGGCCTGGGTAGTCTGCTTGCTAGGCTTAGAAATTAACTGAAATGATTGACAGAGCTACGCACGGGACTGTTTATGCTATCTGTCAATGATATCTCGGTTTTTAAGGTTATTTCGGTTACCAGATGGTCAAAACCGAATTTGTTAATATAAATTCGGCTTTTCACATGTATGCACCGATATTGTTTTCGGTTAATTCGGTTTCGGTTTCGGTGTATTCGGTTTCGGTTCCGGTTAGTTCGGTTCAGTGTTCGGTGTTCGGTTTTTTATGCCCACCCCTAGCTGCTAATAGCTAGTGCATCACGTCTTTCTTTCTGAATAGACTCATCTATTCCGGTCGTACCAACCAAGCTTGCTAGCGAATCTTTTTTTTAATCGGACTGCAAATAGACTTGGTTAGCTACATTTTTTTTTCCCGAACTGACATTGCTATTCTCATGGATGTTTCACATAGAAAGTTTTAGCACGGGTCTACATGTTTTAAAAGTACTCCGATCCATATAAGTTTCTAATATAAACCTGTCAAGCGAAATCTAGATGGTTACGTTATTAATATTCTTTCACTAAATCTTAGCCACAAAATTTAGATCTAACCATTGAAATAATTAATATGATATGGATTAACGTGGTATCTCTATTTTAAACATCCGTATTGAGCTTTTAATAGATAATAGAAATATATAATAGATGTCTTGGCAAAAGCCGTAAAATTTCTCGTACAATAAATATCTTGATAGAGATTTCTAGTGAGTATGTTTGCCTACCGTCACCAAACTCGTCGTGGAGCACTAGTTCCATCTCCACGATATAATTTCTAGTTTAAACTAATGGGGTACATGTGCATCGAGGGCTATTTAGAGGGTAAAGCTTATTGAGAAATGACCAAGGTTACCTTTGATATGGTAAGTGAGAGGGTAGTAGAGTAATATGGGGTATATGGGTCCATGATGAGCTAGGGAAGGTGTGCGCTGCATGGTGTAGACTAGACCACAAATCTCTCAACTTATATTAGGCTTCTTTGTTTGCGCCTTCATGTCTTAACCTCTTCTTTTATCTTTTATCCTTCTTTGACTTCTTGATCACGATTAGTTGCTTGCATTTTTTTTTGACTTGTATTCACTTTGTAAATTTACCATTTGTTTGACATATATGATTGAATAAGACCCCACGTAAAACTAATAATTCACACAAAAGAGGCCCCTTAACCTATAGTCATAAAAGTAATTCTTGTGGATGCATATCACAATGTTGACTCTTGAGGGCTTGAACTATGGGATACGTCCCTCATGGCATATTAGCTATGCAAATGCTTTATGGATTTGAGGTATTTTTGTTGAAATCTAGGACGATTGAGGGATACTGCAAATTTTAAGAAGTGTAGGGACTTCACGGTATAAAAGTAAAACTGGGGCCAACTTGCAATTTAGGATATGTCCATAGTTTTCTCTACAAAAATTATGACTGATTGGGACATCTACACTATAGGAAAACCGCCATAGGCCGCTGGCCTAGAACCTACGCTGACAGCTTTTTGTCGGTGTCATCAACGTAGATGTTGAGGTGGGAAGCGGAGGTGTGCGGCCGTCGGCGGAGAAATGTTGTCGGCCTAGATGACCCTACGCCGACGGCTACCATCAGCGTACAACAACACGTCAGCCCAAGATGACCGCGGCCGTCGGCGCACATCAAACCGTCGGCGTATGATGGGTGTGTCCATCAGCGTAGCTCTAGCCTATCCCATCCCCATCCAAACGGTCGAACGGACGGCATCATGGTGATATCTACGCCGACGACAATGCGGTCGATCGGCCCATTTTTTTGTTAAGCTAATCCTACTTCTTTTATTTATTTATTTCTCAAGATAATTTGAATATAGCTATATTAGAATGGAGGGATGCCTGATTGTCTGTATCCACACCTTGGCCCGCATAAAATATGGGATGCGTTCGACAAAACTGCGAAGTGGTTAAGAGAATAATCAAACGAGCGGATGTTACGGTGCCCGGACTCAATCCCGCGCGTCTGGTTCCGCTGGGAGATTCGTGCGTGACCGTTTTGCAAAAAAGACCCCGTACTTCCTGCAAATCACGATATGGTTAGATGAAAGCTCTGCATAAAGATCTCCCAGCCCCCGTCGAAACCCTAAATCGGACCATTTTTTTCCCCTCGCCGCCATCCCCGCCTCCCCTCGCCTCTTCCCTCGTCGCCTCCCCTCACTACCTCCCCTCGCCGCCGTCCCTCTCCGACGTGCCTCGTCGCCCTCCCCGGCCGTCCCGGGTCCGCTTCCTCCTCGCCGCCACCTCGGGCCGGCCCTACATCGGGTCCTCGGCCTCCCCGTTGACGGGCGCACGCCGCCGTCGTCGGCCTGGGCCGCCTCCCGCCGGCTATCTCCGGTGCCAGCACAGCCGGCCGAGGCGGAGGTCGCCGCCAGCCAGCACGGCCGAGCCGGCGGCTGGACAGGAACCGGTGTTTTTTTTATTTTTTTTTCTTTGTAAAGATCTTTGTTTGGATCTTGTTGTATCTGGATCCTGTTGTTGTTTGGATCTTGTTGTATTTACTGGATCCTATTGTTGTTTGGATCTTGTTGTATCTACCGGATCCTGTTTGGATCTTGTAAATTTTTCTTATAGATACTTTCTCGTCTGTGTTTGATCTATGAAGATCTATGAAGCATTCTACAGAGATCTGATAAATGATACTTATAATAGCAAGAATGGATACCTACTACATTTTTGTGAAGAACTTTTTGACTGTTAGATCTTTATCTTCAATTTCTGAAGAACTTGAGAATGATAACAATGGATCTATATGAAAAGTTGTGAAGAACTTCATACAAAATAATGGATCCACACACTAGATGTGAAGAACTTTAGAACATCAGCAAGGATCTCCTGAGAGAAATTTGATAAAACATAGGATCTTTTTGCAAAAATGAAGCACTAATCTTGATGAAGTGGACGGTGGCCGATTGGGTCCTGGTGCCATAAGGTCCGGTAGGAATCCACGTTCGTGGTTAAGGCCATCAAGTAGCTCATTTCGTTTGAAAGCCATAGAATTTCATTCCCGTGGTAGCTCAATTTTGTGAAGAGTTTTTTTCAGAAAAATTGTCGTAGTTCATGTTTCTCAACGTTCCTCGCAACTAGATCACATAAAATGACGTTGCACATCGGTTTTCCATTTTTAGATTTTTTTAAATCAATTGTGGAAAAAATTTCGTCTCATAGTGAAATGATAGAGTGTGAAACTCGCACCATGGTCCCCGAGTGTGTCCTCCTTCATGCACGTGCGCCGACGACACTGAGGCAAGTTCTCGACGTATAGGGGATACCTACCTCGTGGGGTGAATCGCAGGTAATCTTGAGAGCATATGGATTGATCCTTGTCACCACATGTCCCTATTGTCTAATCAAACTCAAATGCAGGCATAAGTCCACTGCCGCACCGGCCGTTGGGATGTACTCAAAGTTGTAGACCATGCGATCAACGGATTAGCACTAGTAGATAACAGGCCTTTTGTTCCGGGTGGTAAGGGCCTTTTCTCGCGGGCGGCCAGCCGCGACAACGGAGGCGCGACAAAAGGATCCACCTTTTGTCGCGGGTCGCTTACGACCCGCGACATAAGGTCCACCATGTGGCAGCTGCGGGGCGCGCACGGCACAGGCCCTTTTGTCGCGGGCGGTGTTAGCACCCGCGACAAAAGGCCCTATACGTGGCGCGCCCACAACACTGCTGCTTTAGGGTTTGAGGGGTGTGATGTCTACGGGAGCTTCTATTCTTGTAGATAGTGTTGGGCCTCCAAGAGCAGAGGTTTGTAGAACAGCAGCAGTTTTCCCTTAAGTGGATCACCCAAGGTTTATCGAACTCAGGAAGGAAGAGGTCAAAGATATCCCTCTCATGCAACCCTGCAACCACAAAGCAAGAAGTCTCTTGTGTCCCCAACACACCTAATAGGTGCACTAGTTCGGCGAAGAGATAGTGAAATACAGGTGGTATGAATGAATATGAGCAGTAGTAACGGTGCCAGAAAATAGCTTGCTGGCGTGTAGTTGATGGTGGTAATATGGTAGCAGTAGTAACGCAGTAAAACAGTAAACAAGCAGCGATAGCAGTATTTAGGAACAAGGCCTAGGGAATAGACTTTCACTAGACCTCGATGGAGAACTACTCCCTCCTCATGGGAGACAGCAGCGTTGATGAAGAACTACTCCCTCGATGGAGAACTACTCCCTCCTCATGGGAGACAGCAGCGTTGATGAAGATGGCGGTGGTGTTGATGGAGAAGCCTTCCGGGGGCACTTCCCCGTCCCGGCAGCGTGCCGGAACAGAGACCCTTGTCCCCCAGATCTTGGCTTCGCGATGGCGGCAGCTCTGGAAGGTTTCTCGTACCGTGGCTTTTCCGTATCGAGGTTTTAGGTCCAGGGGCTTCTTATAGGCGAAGAGGCGGCGTCAGAGGGTCGAAGAGGCGGCGGCACCATAGGGTGGCGCGGGCCACACCCAGGCCGCGCCGGCCTATGGTCTGGTGGGCTCCGTGGCCCCCTCGCGGTCCTTCCGGGTGTTCGGAAGCTTCGTGGAAAAATAGGATGCTTGGGTCTTGATTTCGTCCGATTCCGAGAATATTTCCTTACTAGGATTTACTGGAACCAAAAACAGCAGAAAACAGGAACTGGCCCTTCGGCATCTCGTCAATAGGTTAGTTCCGTAAAATGCATAAATATGACATATAATGTATATAAAACATGTAGATATCATCAATAATGTGGCATGGAACATAAGAAATTATCGATACGTCGGAGACGTATCAGCATCCCCAAGCTTAGTTCTGCTCGTCCCGAGTAGGTAAAACGATAACAAAGATAATTTCTGAAGTGACATGCCATCATAAACTTGATCATATTGTAAACATATGTAATGAATGCAGCGATCAAAACAATGGTAACGACATGAGTAAACAACTGAATCATAAAGCAATGACTTTTCATTAATAGCACTTTCAAGACAGGCATCAATAAGTCTTGCATAAGAGTTAACTCATAAAGCAATAATTTAAAGTAAAGACATTGAAGCAACACAATGGAAGATTAAGTTTGAGCGGTTGCTTTCAACTTGTAACATGTATATCTCATGGATAATTGTCAACATAGAGTAATATAACAAGTGCAATATGCAAGTATGTAGGAATCAATGCACAGTTAACACAAGTGTTTGCTTCTTGGGATGGAGAGAAATAGGTGAACTGACTCAACATAAAAGTAAAAAAGAATGGTCCTTCAAAGAGGAAAGTATTGATTGCTATATTTGTGCTAGAGCTTTGGTTTTGAAAACATGAAACAATTTTGTCAACGGTAGTAATAAAGCATATGAGTTATGTAAATTATATCTTACAAGTTGCAAGCCTCATGCATAGTATACTAATAGTGCCCGCACCTTGTCCTAATTAGCTTGGACTACCGGATCATCACAATATACATATTTTAACCAAGTGTCACAATGGGGTACCTCCATGCCGCATGTACAAAGGTCAAAGGAGAAAGCTCGCATTTTGGATTTCTCGCTTTTGATTATTCTCAACTTAGACATCCATACCGGGACAACATGGACAACAGATAATGGACTCCTCTTTAATGCATAAGCATGTGGCAACAATTAGTGTTCTCATATGAGATTGAGGATATATGTCCAAAACTGAAACTTCCACCATGAATCATGGCTTTAGTTAGCGGCCCAATGTTCTTCTCTAACAATATGCATGCTCAACCATTAAGGTGGTAGATCTCTCTTACTTCAGACAAGACGGACATGCATAGCAACTCACATGATATTCAACAAAGAATAGTTGATGGCGTCCCCAGAAACATGGTTATCGCACAACAAGCAACTTAATAAGAGATAAAGTGCATAAGTACATATTCAATACCACAATAGTTTTTTAAGCTATTTGTCCCATGAGCTATATATTGCAAAGGTGAATGATGGAATTTTAAAGGTAGCACTCAAGCAATTTACTTTGGAATGGCGGAGAAATACCATGTAGTAGGTAGGTATGGTGGACACAAATGGCATAGTGGTTGGCTCAAGGATTTTGGATGCATGAGAAGTATTCCCTCTCGATACAAGGCTTAGGCTAGCAAGGTTATTTGAAACAAACACAAGGATGAACCGGTGCAGCAAAACTCACATAAAAGACATATTGTAAATATTATAAGACTCTACACCGTCTTCCTTGTTGTTCAAACTCAATACTAGAAATTATCTAGACTTTAGAGAGACCAATTATGCAAACCAAATTTTAGCAAGCTCTAAGTGTTTCTTCATTAATAGGTGCAAAGTATATGATGCAAGAGCTTAAACATGAGCACAACAATTGCCAAGTATCACATTATCCAAGACATTATAGCAATTTACTACATGTATCATTTTCCAATTCCAACCATATAACAAATTAACGAAGAAGAAACTTCGCCAAGAATATTATGAGCTAAGAACACATGTGTTCATATGAACCAGCGGAGCGTGTCTCTCTCCCACACAAGCATTTATTCAAACAAAAACAAAAACAAGAAACATACAGACGCTCCAAGTAAAGTACATAAGATGTGACCGAATAAAAATATAGTTTCAAGAGAAGGAACCTGATAATTTGTCGATGAAGAAGGGGATGGCTTGGGAATCCCCAAGCTTAGATGCTTGAGTATTCTTGAAATATGCAGGGGTGAACCACCGGGGCATCCCCAAGCTTAGACCTTTCACTCTTCCTGATCGTAGTATATCATCCTCCTCCCTTGACCCTTGAAAACTTCCTCCACACCAAACTCGAATCAACTCATTAGAGGGTTAGTGCACAATAAAAATTAACATGTTCAGAGATGACACAATCATTTTTAACACTTCTGGACATTGCATAAAGCTACTGGACATTAATGGATCAAAGAAATTCATCCAACATAGCAAAAGAGGCAATGCGAAATAAAAGGCAGAATCTGTCAAAACAGAACAGTCCGTAAAGATGAATTTTAAAAGGGCACCAGACTTGCTCAAATGAAAATGCTCAAATTGAATGAAAGTTGCATACATATCTGAGGATCACTCACGTAAATTGGCATAATTTTCTGAGTTACCTACAGAGAATTAGGCCCAGATTCGTTACAGCAAAGAAATCTGTTTCTGCGCAGTAATCCAAATCTAGTATTCACTTTACTATCAAAGACTTTACTTGGCACAACAAAACACAAAACCAAGATAAGGAGAGGTTGCTACAGTAGTAAACAACTTCCAAGACACAAATATAAAACAAAGTACTGTAGCAAAATAACACATGGGTTATCTCCCAAGAAGTTCTTTCTTTATAGCCATTAAGATGGGCTCGGCGGTTTTAATGATGCACTCGCAAGAAATAGTAGTTGAAGCAAAAGAGAGCATCAAGAGGCAAATTCAAAATAAATTTAAGTCTAACATGCTTCCTATGCATAGGAATCTTGTAAATAAACAAGTTCATGATGAGCAAAGTAACAAGCATAGGAAGATAAAACAAGTGTAGCTTCAAAAATTTCAGCACATAGAGAGGTGTTTTAGTAACATGAAAATTTCTACAACCAAATTTTCCTCTATCATAATAACTTTCAGTAGCATCATGAGCAAACTCAACAATATAACTATCACATAAAGCATTCTTATCATGAGTCTCATGCATAAAATTATTACTCTCCACATAGGCATAATCAATTTTATTAGTTGTAGTGGGAGCAAATTCAACAAAGTAGCTATCATTATTATTCTCATCATCAAATATAGGAGGCATATTGTAATCATAATCAAATTTATCCTCCATAACAGGCGGTACTAAAAGACCAATATCATTATAATCATCATAAATAGGAGGCAAAGTATCATCAAAGAAAATTTTCTCCTCAATGCTTGGGGGACTAAAAAGATCATGAAAACCAGACTTCCCCAAGCTTAGAACTTTCTATATCATTATCAACAATGGTGTTCAAAGCGTTCATACTAATATTACTACCGAGCATGCAAATAAGATTTCATAGGTTTTTTAATTTTCGCATCAAACAATCCATGTTTTAAATCAGGAAATAGAATAAGAAGCTCATTCTTGTCCATTATGCCAAACTAGTGTAAACAAGAAACAAAAAGATGCAATTACAGGATCTAAAGGAAATATCTTCGAGTACTTACAACGGCGAAAATAGCTTAGTAGCCGAGATCGGAGTGTGAGTACCTTTTACCTTTCCTCCCCGGCAACGGCGCCAGAAAAGTGATTGATGTCTACGGGAGCTTCTATTCTTGTAGACAGTGTTGGGCCTCCAAGAGCGAGAGGTTTGTAGAACAGCGAGCAGTTTTCCCTTAAGTGGATCACCCAAGGTTTATCGAACTCGGGAAGGAAGAGGTCAAAGATATCCCTCTCATGCAACCACTGCAACCACAAAGCAAGAAGTCTCTTGTGTCCCCAACACACCTAATACGTGCACTAGTTCGGCGAAGAGATAGTGAAATACGAGGTGGTATGAATGAATATGAGCAGTAGTAACGGTGCCGGAAAATAGCTTGCTGGCGTGTAGTTGATGGTGGTAATATGGTAGCGAGTAGTAACGCAAGTAAAACGAGTAAACAAGCAGCGATAGCGATATTTAGGAACAAGGCCTAGGGAATAGACTTTCACTAGTGGACACTCTCAACTTTGATCACATAACGAGAATAGATAAATGCATACTCTACACTCTTGTTGGATGATGAACACATTACGTAGGATTACACGAACCCTCAATGCCGGAGTTAACAAGCTCCACAATTCAATGTTCATATTTAAATAACCTTAGAGTGCATGAAAGATCGACACGACTAAACCAAGTACTAACACATCATGCACACTGTCAGTTTCACACTATGTAGGAGGAATAGATCACATCAATACTATCATAGCAATAGTTAACTTCATAATCTACAAGAGATCACAATCATAGCCTACGCCAAGTACTAACACGGATGCACACACTGTCACCATTACACCGTGCGGGAGGAATAAAACTACTTTAATAACATCACTAGAGTAGCACATAGATAAATTGTGATACAAAACACATTGCAATCATAAAGAGATATAAATAAGCACTTCACTACGCCATTCATAACGGTGAATAAGTATTCCGTGAAATATAGCCTAAGAGACCCACACGGTGCACACACTTGTCACCTTTACACACGTGGGACAAGGAGTCTCCGGAGATCACATAAGTAAAACTCACTTGACTAGCATAATGACATCTAGATTACAAGCATCATCATATGAATCTCAATCATGTAAGGCAGCTCATGAGATTATTGTATTGAAGAACATAGGAGAGAGATGAACCACATAGCTACCGGTACAGCCCCGAGCCTCGATGGAGAACTACTCCCTCCTCATGGGAGACGAGCGGCGTTGATGAAGATGGCGGTGGTGTTGATGGAGAAGCCTTCCGGGGGCACTTCCCCGTCCCGGCGGCGTGCCGGAACAGAGACTCCTGTCCCCCAGATCTTGGCTTCGCGATGGCGGCGGCTCTGGAAGGTTTCTCGTACCGTGGCTTTTCCGTATCGAGGTTTCAGGTCCAGGGGCTTCTTATAGGCGAAGAGGCGGCGTCAGAGGGTCGAAGAGGTGGCAGCACCATAGGGTGGCGCGGGCCACACCCAGGCCGCGCCGGCCTATGGTCTGGTGGGCCTGTGGCCCCCCTCTGGTCCTTCCCGGGTGTTCTGGAAGCTTCGTGGAAAAATAGGATGCTGGGTCTTGATTTCGTCCGATTCCGAGAATATTTCCTTACTAGGATTTCTGGAACCAAAAACAGCAGAAAACAGGAACTGGTCCTTCGGCATCACGTCAATAGGTTAGTTCCGGAAAACGCATAAATATGACATATAATGTATATAAAACATGTAGATATCATCAATAATGTGGCATGGAACATAAGAAATTATCGATACGTCGGAGACGTATCAGGGTGCAGCACCCCTCCCACCCCCCCCCCCGCCACCGACCGCCTGTTATTTCATTTTTTCGTTCGAAAATAAAAGTTGCATATATTTGTACGCTACTAGAAGTTGTACACGTTCATTCAATATATATATATATATATATATATATATAGATCGATCAAACAAATGTTGGAAGCAAAAGTCGATTTCCCTTACATGTAGATTCCCCTTACATATATATATACATTGAGCTCACGATCGACAAGCGGTACTAACGACCGTCTATTTGGAGGTAGAGCATCTATTTGGACTAAACAAGCCTTTGTTGTTTAGTACTTCTTTAACCAAAAGTCCCGCCAGTTCCTACGCAATTCCTAGTAGGTGTTCCTTTGGTTGGAGTCTGTCCCGCATGTAGTCGACCTATATACGAAAATGAGATGAGTATGACTATATCAATCTTGATAACGAAATATTGACGATAATAAATAAAGTTTGTGAGTGTTATTGCTTACGTTGAATTTATTTTTGTTCATTGTCGTCCATTGCGGTATCAAAGCATTCAGAGAACATAGATCGGTACTGGTCATCATTATCTTCTTCCTCATCGCCGTCTTCCATCATAACCCCTTCTTCTCCGTGCTTGGTCCAAACATTATAGCTGGACATGAATCCAAACCGAAGCAGGTGGCTCTTAATGTCTCTTGAGCAAGAGTAATCCTTCTCGTTCTTACATTTTAGACATGGACAGCACATAAAACCTTGCTTCGACTTGTTGGCCTCGGCCACAAGCAGGAAAGAATTCACGCCCTCTCCGAAAGCGGGAGCACATCGGTTACCGTACATCCATGGATGACTCATCCGCATCATAAGTACAATTATATATGTATCAGATGCAATCACCTTGCTAAAATTAGTATTGTACGGACTATGCATATATATATAGTCGAGAAAATAGTTGCTAACCTTTTAGGATCAAAAAGAGGAGAAATCTTATCAAATAAAACCAAGTGGCATCCCTCTCACAAGCATTCCATCAAACACCTCTTGTGCACATGTAGAAAAAATGAGCTAGCATACACCTCCACCTTCACCACCAAGGAAAAAATGAGGTGGGGGGGTGGCTGGCTGCTTCTATATATATAGGCATGGCCCTTTTGTCGCGGGCCGTATTACGACCCGCGACAAAAGGGGTGCCGACAGAGGAGGCGCCAGCCCTCAGACCCCTTTTGTCGCGGGTCGTAATACGGCCCGCGACAAAAGGGCGCGACAAAAGGCCCTGCCCGCTCCACATGGTTTCGGGGCGACGTGGCCAGGCCATTTGTCGCGGGTGCAGGCGCGCCCGCGACAAAAGGCTCCCACGGAAGCCCTGTTTTCCACTAGTGTAGGGTTTCTCTGGATGCCAAACTTCGGAGGGTGTAAATGCCCCCAAACCTTGTGTGTGTCTGTATGGTGTCTATACAAGTGTGGTGGGATGTTGGTGGATCCAGTATTAAACCTTGGGGTGCGTCCGGCTTCACGCACATGCGTTGACGATATTTAGGCAGGTTCTGGACGTATAGGGGTAATCCCTCGTGGGGTGAAAAGGAAGGAATATTTAGAGCATATGGTTGATCCATAATGTCTATGCACGCTTCTATTCTTGTAGACAGTGTTGGGCATCCAAGTGCCGAGGTTTATAGAACAGAAGCAAGTTTCCCTTAAGTGGATCACCCAAGATTTATCAAACTCAGGGAGGTAGAGGTTAAAGATATCCCTCTGAAGCAACCATGCAATTACGATATAAGAAGTCTCATGTGTCCCCAACACACCCAATACATTTATCAGATGTATAGGTGCACTAGTTCGGTAAAAAGATAGTGAAATACAAATAATATGAATGATTGTAACATATTCTATCATGTGTTACATGATTGTGTTACCAAAACTCTGTTGTGTTGTACTGGTTGCCTAGGTCGATAAAATGTTGTGTTCCACTTTGTTGCTTGTCTGGAAAAGTCAAAGTATTTTGTAGCAACCAGAGTGACCCTTGCTGCTTTGGTACTGATACATTATGTGCAGCTCCGAGTGACGGCTTGGCGGCTTAGGATTTCCACTCACGACACGACTCACTTGTACACTTTCATATACCTTTCTCGTATTTGTGCACCCGTTTTTTTTTTTTTTTTTTTTGCTCAAGTTTTCCACGTCAAAACCCGGTGTTCCTGTTTTCCATCTACTTTTGTATTCAACGGCGATGCCAAATTAAAAGTCTGCTCTGATATGGAAGATGTACATATCCGTTGTGTCAAACTGATCAGAGATGATTCCTTTCCGGACATGGGTTTCTAATTAACTGCGCATAGGGTTATTGCTTCAGTAAACCGTATGTCGGAGCATTGTCTTCTAATGCACCGTCAGATCTAACGAAGCAGAAACCGCCTGATCTGTGGTATTGATTTACTTCAATATTTGATCTGTGGTATTGATTTACTTCAATATTTGAACTCCATAACCAATTAGTTCGTTAGTTATACGTGCAGTCATCTGTGTCGTCAACAAGATCGATATCGAGTCCGAGCCAATGGTACAATACGCGTGTATATATCTATATCTATACCTAATAATAAAGGGAGAAGCGTTTCCTTGGTTTGGTCCGTTTGGTCCGTGCTGCTTGGTTTCGTCCGTTGATCAATTTTGTGCTCGTACGAATCACGTGTGAAAACCTCATGTCTCACACCGTGTTCAGCTCCTATTGGAAACCCGAGTTGCTTCCGATCAGAGTTGCCATATTGTGCACGGCCTGGACCGGCATTATAATCAGAAGCAAGTACACTACACGTCGGGAAAAGGCTCTGGGACGTGGCTCCGCTCGGGGAAGATGTCGGCTGATTCAGGGGTTGATCTGGAGTTCTCGGAAGCGAGGACATGACTGGGACGTAGTAGTAGTAGTAGTGCCGGCGATTCGACGGCGGCGGCCACCGGACCGAGGCGGGGAACGGGGGAAGAAGACAACGGTGGCATCGATGCCGGTTGCCTCGGTTTGATTCCTTGGACAAATAGGACGAGGGAGCAAGGCAGAGCGAATAGGCTGATCGGCATGTCTCGGGACAGCTCCAGCGACGGCGCGGCTGAGTGACTCTGGTGGCGGACTTGGGTGCTTGTGTGGATGAGATAGAGAGAAATCACATGAGAACGGATGAAGAAGTAGGCCATGTAGGGAGGCTTATCATCAGACAGTCTGCTGGCTTGATTTGCTTGTTTGTGCCGATCCTTTTATTAGCTCATCGAGGTGCTCTCTGGTAGCACCGCTCCGGATCAAAAAGGAAATCATCGGATCAATCCCGGAGATTGTGGGCGACGAGAGCATGGTGTTGTATCTTCGTGCTTGGATACGTTGTTGCAGGAGGTCTCCCAGGTGTTGTGGTTGCTGTACTAGACACTTTGTTTCAGTGTTTTTCTTCATCGGCCAGATTAAGCTCGCGCCTAGACTATGCTGGAGCCGGAATCTGCTTCGGAGGGGCCGAATTCGGCCAGGTATCACCACGTCGTCGCCTACACACATACTATGGTCGCCCATCATCTCCTTCTTCCTTGTAGCGCGGAGCATGGCCTCTTCTACCATTCGTCGCGCTCAAGCACGAAGACAGTTTTGCTTCCTGCGGCACCACGTCTGTGGTGGACGGACGAGCTAGAAAAAATATTGCAGCGGGAGAGTCTGAATTCAGAGAAAAGGCTTATGATTGATGCCATCATCAAGACGAACAGTCAGTATTGCCTCATGTCACGCAGACATCGCAACGATGGATCGTGATGATTATTAATCTCTGCTGAGGATGGTAAGTACTATGATAAGTCTGTAATACACCAGTGTGCTGCATGTTGTCTGTCCTTAACTTCTTATACGTGAATAGTTACAATTAGATGGAAGAGATGAGGCATGATCATGGAAAAAAATAGCGCGCTATTCCAACGCTAATAGCACGCTATAGCATATCTGGAGAGCCGACACTACGCTATTTCAGCGCTATAGCGCGCTATTCGCGTTAATAGCACGCTATAGCATGCTAATAGCGTATTTTTAGACCCACGCTATTTTGTTATAGCGCGCTATTTTTTTCCTTGGGCATGATCAAGAATTCAAGATTGGATGTTGTATATAATTAATAGAGCAAACTGATCTTCGGCTATCTATGCGTCAAGTTTGAGGTTAGGATCAGAAAATCCAGAGACAGTCTTTTGGACACATCATCCGGCCATCCTAATGCTAGCAGCTCGGAGATTGGCATTTTCTTCAACATGTTCAAGAAGCCAATATTAATGTGCAGGTCTTTGGCAAAACTCCCATTCTTCTTTATTTACATTATTTTTCATTACTCATGGTTCTTGTTTCTCTCTCATTATTGATAAAATTATGTTAAACCTAGAAGTATTTATTTATCATTGCGTGTTTTGTATGTTTCTCGATTTTATTTCAACATTTAATGACTATATGAAACACGGAAATATTTCTCAATGACAAGTGTCATCTAAATTGTCTCTCCTGATGCAACGCACAGGCAAGTTTACATATATCAAGCTAATGAAAAATTCATCCGTCCTCGTTTACTGGAGTACTAATCAATTAAGTGGAGCTTTCGTGCGTAGCTAGCTCGATGCATGATTAGGTCAACTCCGCTCCGGCCTCGATCGGTTCCACGGCGGTGGTTGTGACTTTGAGCCGTCGTCGATCGCTGTCGCCGGTGGAGTCCTGGGCACGAATCCGTGCGATGCATGTATCACTGCACCGTAACTGACAAGGAGATGGCGACGCTCGCTGATGATCATCATCGATCATCAGACCGGAGCGAGCCAGTGTCCTAGCTAGCTAACTCCTTCGTAAGGTTTAGTAGAGACAACGGAGCGAGGCCGTGTGACCGCTTGTAGCATCTGTAACTCGATCGACTGACGGCATCAGCGTTCCTAGTTGCTAATACTGTTCCCTTCCTGAATAATGCTGCATCATTATTGTAGTTCTCAAATCGAGTTCTTAAATACATTTTGCTATATATATATCGTTGAACCAACTTTGAACTTTACTTCTGTACTGTATACTGTTGCATTACTTCTCATGCATGTTCAAGTGAGGCATCCTCTGTAAGTCCGAGGAAAAAAAACATGCAGAAATCTCTGTTAGCTAGATCATATAGTATGCAGAATTGCAGTAGAGCGCAGACCCCCATATATACAGATACCCCTGGCTGTTAGCACGTTGCTTTCCTAGGTCGCGAGAAACGCATGCAGAAAGGCCCGTAGTAAGTAACCCGTAGCAAATCATCCAGCGGGCGTATGTGTTTATTTTTCCCAACTGTTACGTCCAACTTTGCAGGAAAGCTCTGACTTATTTTTCCTGACCGCTACTCACTACGGGAAAAAAGCTCAGTGCCGTGCACGGGTCTTTGCCGTGTGCTTCCAGCGCCCTTTTCCGTGCGGAAGTTCTTTGCCGCGCCTCGCGCACGGCAATGAATTCTTTGCCGTGTGGCTCCGGGGCGATGCACGGCAAACAAACAGCACACGGCAAAGAGCCAGCACAGCGCTCGGGAAAGCATCCCCGCACGGTAAAGCAGCCAGATGGCGCACGGCAAAGTAACCCCCCACGGCAAAGAGGCCACGAAGGCGCACGGCAAAGATGCATGCACGGCAACGACGGCTTTGCCGTGCAGGCCACCCCTTTGCCGTGCGTTTTTGCGCGGCACAGAGTACAATTTCATTTCTTTCCCTTCTTTTGTAGTATTCATATTTATATTAATACTTATATTTGTTGTAAAAATTTGTAGACTATTTGTTAGTGTTACTTAATACAATCTGTATACCGATAAAACAAGTAATCTACATCTTCATCGACCCCTCCCCCCAACATATCAGGGTTTTGGAGCAAATTAACGGGGGTTCGGTGTCTGCTAAGTGTTATCGCCCCCACATATTTGGTGCAATTTCTTGCAGCTTTACACCTTACACGACACTTCCAAACATATTCTAGGTCCACATGAAAGTTTTGGTGGCATTCCGGTGCTCCGGCGGTCGTTCCCCCCCCACGATAACGGCGGTCTACGTGCCTCGGGGGTCTACCCCCTAGATTTCACCGCGCGAGGTTCCACCAACATACTTTTTGATAGGTTTAGTTTTGTTTAGGCCATATACACATGGAAAGCTAGGTTTGACACACTTTGGCACACTATAGCCACCGGTATACCCGCAGCGGGACACTTCAGCCAACAAGTCGAGTAATCTTCCAAGTGCTGTCGCCCGAAAGAGAGGAATCTCACACATGGGAGCTATGCCTTGCACCATTTGGTGAATCAAACCTTCCAACACACTTTCAAACATATCCTAGGTCCACTTGCTAGTTTTGGTTGCATTCCGGTGCTCCGGCGGTCGTTCCCCCCCGATAACGGCGGTCTACGTGCCTCGGGGGTCTACCCCCTAGATTTCACCGCGCGAGGTTCCACCAACATACTTTTTGATAGGTTTAGTTTTGTTTAGTCCATATACACATGGAAAGCTAGGTTTGACACACTTTGGCACACTATAGCCACCGGTATACCCGCAGCGGGACACTTCAGCCTACAAGTCGAGGAATCTTCCAAGTGTTATCGCCCGAAAGAGAGAAATCTCACACATGGGAGCTATGCCTTGCACCATTTGGCGAATCACACCTTCCAAAACACTTTCACATATATCCTAGGTCCACATGCAAGTGTTGGTGGCATTCCGGTGCTCCGGCGGTAGTTCCCCCCCGAAAATGGCGGTCGCGTGCCTCGGGGGTCTACCCCTAGATTTCACCGCGCGAGGTTCCACCAACATACTTTTTGATAGGTTTAGTTTTGTTTAGGCCATATACACATGGAAAGCTAGGTTTGACACACTTTGGCACACTATAGCCACCGGTATACCCGCAGCGGGACACTTCAGCCTACAAGTCGAGGAATCTTCCAAGTGCCGTCGCCCGAAAGAGAGGAATCTCACACATGGGAGCTATGCCTTGCACCATTTGGTGAATCAAACCTTCCAACACACTTTCAAACATATCCTAGGTCCACTTGCTAGTTTTGGTTGCATTCCGGTGCCCCGGCGGTCGTTCCCCCGATAACGGCGGTCTACATGCCCCGGGGTCTACCCCCTAGATTTCACCGCGCGAGGTTCCACCAACATACTTTTTGATAGGTTTAGTTTTGTTTAGTCCATATACACTTGGAAAGCTAGGTTTGACACACTTTGGCACACTATAGCCACCGGTATACCCGCAGCGGGACACTTCAGCCTACAAGTCGAGGAATCTTCCAAGTGTTATCGCCCGAAAGAGAGAAATCTCACACATGGGAGCTATGCCTTGCACCATTTGGTGAATCACACCTTCCAACACACTTTCACACATATCCTAGGTCCACATGCAAGTGTTGGTGGCATTCCGGTGCTCCGGCGGTAGTCCCCCCCCGAAAACGGCGGTCTGCGTGCCTCGGGGGGTCTACCCCCCTAGATTTCACCGCGCGAGGTTCCACCAACATAATTTTTGATAGGTTTAGTTTTGGTTAGGCCATATACACATGGAAAGCTAGGTTTGACACACTTTGGCTCACTATAGCCACCGGTATACCCGCAGCGGGACACTTCAGCCTACAAGTCGAGGAATCTTCCAAGTGCTGTCGCCCGAAAGAGAGGAATCTCACACATGGGAGCTATGCCTTGCACCATTTGGTGAATCAAACCTTCCAACACACTTTCAAACATATCCTAGGTCCACTTGCTAGTTTTGGTTGCATTCCGGTGCCCCGGCGGTCGTTCCCCCCCGATAACGGCGGTCTACGTGCCTCGGGGGGTCTACCCCCCTAGATTTCACCGCGCGAGGTTCCACCAACATACTTTTTGATAGGTTTAGTTTTGTTTAGTCCATATACACATGGAAAGCTAGGTTTGACACACTTTGGCACACTATAGCCACCGGTATACCCGCAGCGGGACACTTCAGCCTACAAGTCGAGGAATCTTCCAAGTGTTATCGCCCGAAAGAGAGGAATCTCACACATGGGAGCTATGCCTTGCACCATTTGGTGAATCACACCTTCCAACACACTTTCACACATATCCTAGGTCCACATGCAAGTGTTGGTGGCATTCCGGTGCTCCGGCGGTAGTTCCCCCCCGAAAACGGCGGTCTGCGTGCCTCGGGGGGTCTACCCCCCTAGATTTCACCGCGCGAGGTTCCACCAACATACTTTTTGATAGGTTTAGTTTTGGTTAGGCCATATACACATGGAAAGCTAGGTTTGGCACACTTTGGAACATTGTAGCCACCGGTATACCCGCAGCGGGACACTTCAGCCTACAAGTCGAGGAATCTTCCAAGTGCTGTCGCCCGAAAGAGAGGAATCTCACACATGGGAGCAATGCCTTGCACCATTTGGTGAATCACACCTTCTAACACACTTTCACACATATCCTAGGTCCACATGCAAGTGTTGGTGGCATTCCGGTGCCCCGGCGGTCGTTCCCCCCCGAAAACGGCGGTCTGCGTGCCTCGGGGGGTCTACCCCCCTAGATTTCACCGCGCGAGGTTCCACCAACATACTTTTTGATAGGTTTGGTTTTGGTTAGGCCATATACACATGGAAAGCTAGGTTTGCCACACTTTGGAACATTGTAGCCACCGGTATACCCGCAGCGGGACATTTCAGCCTACAAGTCGAGGAATCTTCCAAGTGCTGTCGCCCGAAAGAGAGGAATCTCACACATGGGAGCAATGCCTTGCACCATTTGGTGAATCACACCTTACAACACACTTTCACACATATCCTAGGTCCACATGCAAGTGTTGGTGGCATTCCGGTGCTCCGGCGGTAGTTCCCCCCCGAAAACGGCGGTCTGCGTGCCTCGGGGGGTCTACCCCCCTAGATTTCACCGCGCGAGGTTCCACCAACATACTTTTTGATAGGTTTGGTTTTGGTTAGGCCATATACACATGGAAAGCTAGGTTTGGCACACTTTGGAACATTGTAGCCACCGGTATACCCGCAGCGGGACACTTCAGCCTACAAGTCGAGGAATCTTCCAAGTGTCGTCGCCCGAAAGAGAGGAATCTCACACATGGGAGCAATGCCTTGCACCATTTGGTGAATCACACCTTCCAACACACTTTCACACATATCCTAGGTCCACATGCAAGTGTTGGTGGCATTCCGGTGCTCCGGCGGTAGTTCCCCCCCCGAAAACGGCGGTCTGCGTGCATCGGGGGGTCTACCCCCCTAGATTTCACCGCGCGAGGTTCCATCAACATAATTTTTGATAGGTTTGGTTTTGGTTAGTCCATATATACATGGAAAGCAAGGTTTGGCACCATTTGGCACATTCTAGCCTCCGGTATATACCCGCAGGGGGTCACTACCCCCTAGATTTCAAATATAATTTTGAAATATATTTGAATCTTAACTATAATGAAAATGGTGAAGAAAAAATTTATATGTGCCAAAGCACACGGCAAAGGTGAATCTGCACGGCAAAGAGCTGTTTGCCGTGCAAAGCCGCACGGCAAAGCCTAGTGCGCACGGCAAAGGCCGCAAAGCGCACGGCAAAGGCATTTTGCACGGCAAGAGCTCTTGCCGTGCACCTTGCACGGCAAAGCTGCGGGCACGGCAAAGGCTGGGCCTTATCCCTTTGGCCGCGCTCGACCGGCCACGCGCCACACACACGACACACACACGCGCAGCTCCCCTGCCGTCCCCCGTGCGCGCCGCCGCCGCCTCGCTGCCCCGTCCCGCGCGCCGCCTCGCCGCCCCGGTCGCGCCGCCGCCTCCGCCTCCCGGCCACCGCCCCGCGCCCTCCCGCTCTCGCAGCCACCGCCCCGACGCCCCTCCCGGCCGCCTCGCAAGCCGCCTCGCCGCCCCGGCCCGTGCGCCGCCTCGCCGCCCCGGCCCGCGCACCAGGCCCCTCCTCCGGCTCGCCGGCCGGCACCAAGGTGCGTGTGCGCCCCGGCCTGCCCTCCTCCGATTTGATCCCTGCATATGCATAGTGTAGAAATTAGTGTAGGATTTGTAGTGTAGGGATTTAGTGTAGGATTTAGTGAGTAGTCTAGTAGTGTAGGGATTTAGTGTAGTAATTTTGTGTAGGATTTGTAAAATTGGATTTAGTGTAGGATTTTTTAAAATAAGATTTAGTGTAGGATTTGTAAGAATAGGTTAAAAATAGTCCAATGTAGGAAAAAAGATAATGTGCTGCAAGCAAATTATAAGTAATAGTTGTCAAATAAATTGTGTTCGCTTGCAATAATTAGTAATTCATTTTGTCGCTATGCAGGCGATGCTTACAGGAGGACACGGGGGGCGGCGTCGCGAGGGTCTCTGAGGGGGCGTCCCGGATCTTCTTCGAGGTGGTCACGGGGGGCGGCGTCGCGGTGGTCTTTGAGGGGGCGTCCCGGATCTTCTTCGCCGATTCGCTCACGCGTCAAGGGTAAAAATCTCACCCCTATGTACCTAGGTTTTTTTGTGGGTCTAGATCACCAAGTCTGTCGCGATACCTAGGCGTCTCTTCCCGACCGTAAGGGTTACGCGGATAAATATGCATTAGTGGTCTCGCATATTATGAAGCGTAACTCTTACGGCATTTATCGGGACAGTCGGCGGATGCGTAGTTGGGTACGTTCTCCCTGCTCTACCCCGATCCGAGAAAGAATTTCGGCAGCGCCTCCCCGTTGTTCTCCGGATGCACACCCCTCTCGGCTTTTTGGCGAGACGTGTATCGGGAGAGCAGCGGGGAGGTGCTGCCGAAATCCTGACTCGGATCAGGGTAGAGCAGGGAGAACGTACTCAATCTACGGATCCGGCGGCTGCTAGGAGCCCACCTAGTAGAGATTCAGGTTGATGCATGCGTAAAAAAGGAAAAATTAAAATGCGGATCATGTTTGATATAAATTCTAAGTCTGTATGTTTTGGTGCTAGTTAGAGGATGGATAATCGTGACTGGATGTACGATGGCAGAATTGGTCCGTGGAAATATACTGAGGAATGGGGAGAAAAGACCAAGCAGTTCGTGGACAGGGCGTTTGACATCCCTAGCAAACCCAGAACAGTTTTTTGCCCTTGTAGTAAGTGCAACAACCAAAAAACACAGGACAAGGAAACTATGAGTCTTCACCTGATCAAGTCTGGGTTCAAACCGTCCTACAAGATTTGGACTTTTCATGGAGAAAAGTCGAAGAAACGTGCTAGGAAGGAGGTGCGGCAGATTCAGCCTACGAGAGAATATGATACTGGGTTTGATAGGTGCCTAGAGAACTTGGCTAATGGTAATGTGCCAGAAAGCCCTCATGTAGAGGCGGAGACATCTAGGGATGCGGAGACAAGTGAGGAGCCGGAGGAAAACACAAAGAAGTATTACGAGGCTTTGTTTGCTTCGCAGAAACCCCTACACGTAAATACAGATGTTACCCAACTAGATGCCATCGCTCGCCTTTTGGCCTTTAAGTGCCACAGGAATATGTGCAGAGATGGGTTCGATGAACTTCTGGTCCTCGTTGGCAGCATTCTGCCAAAAGGGCACCTCTTGCCGCAAAACTTCTACTATTCGAAAAAATTGCTCAGTGACCTCAAGATGTCATCTCAGCAGATACACGCTTGTCCAAAGGGATGCATGCTATTCAGAGAGGAGCATGCTAACACAAACTATTGCATCCATTACAATAGCTCTAGGTACTTTGAGGTTGACACCAATGGTGATGGTCAGAAGAGGCAGACCACGGTTGCCAAGAATATCCTCCGCTATCTTCCAGTCCTACCGAGGATCCAGCGGCTCTTCATGACCGAGGATACTGCCCAGCAGATGAGGTGGGTTGTACAAGGGATCAGATCAGACAGTGGCAAGATGATACATCCGTCGGATGTTACTGCATGGAAGAACTTTGTCAAGAAATATCCCCTGAAAGCCGGTGACCCGAGGAGCGTAGCAATTGCGATATCAACCGATGGGTTCAATCCATATGGTATGTCGGCTGCGGTATACGATTGTTGGCCGATGTTTGTTATTCCCCGAACCTACCCCCGGCGTCCGCACGAGATCGAGTACATGTTTGTGTCGATGATAATCCCAGGACCGAAATACCCGGGTAAGAACATGAACGTGTATCCGGAACCACCGATTGATGACTTGCTTCTTGGGTGGGAAGATCGCGGGATCCGAACTTATGACGCGGCAAAGAAGGAACACTTCGATATGTATGTCCGGTACCACACGTCTCTCGCATGACTTGCCAGCACGTGCTTTGTTCTGCGGGTGGTGTACACATGGGAAGTGGCCTTGTCCGGAGTGCGTGCAAGCCGTGACTTTCTTCTCGGCTAAACAAGGGTGGCAAGTATTCCTGCTTTGATGAAGCTCGACAGTTCCTTGAGCAGAGTCATGAATACAGGAGTGATGTAAAGAGCTTCAAAAAAGGCCGCGTTGTCCATGCACCGAAGCCAATTCCGAAGACCGGACAGGAAACCAAGGCCGAGTTAGACGCTCTCCAGCCTAACCTGATGGGAATGGTTTCTTGGGATATGGGGAGACACACCAATGGACCCACAAGCCGTGCTTCTAGAAGCTTCCTTACTTTGAGTTTCTGGAGCTCCCGCATAACATTGATGTAATGCACACCGAGAAGCCACCTCAAGGTGCCAAAAAAACTTGGACTAAGCCACACGCTCCGTTCTGCCTCACAAAGGCCCAAAAAAGGGAGGTCTTCCAATGGATGAAGGACTCCTTGTTTTTCCCTGATGGGTTCGCAGCCAACTGGATGAGGGGTCTTAACATTGAAACGTTGCGAGTACAAGGACTGAAGAGTCATGACTACCACGTATGGATTGAGCGGATAATGCCGGTGATGATTCGAGGCTATGTCCCTGAGAAGACTTGGCGAGTGCTAGCGAGGTTGAGTTATTTCTTCCGCCAGATTTGTGCTAGGGAGTTAGACACTAAAGTGATTGAGAAGCTGGATGAACAGGCACCCATGTTGCTTTGCGATCTAGAGAAGATGGACTCCATTACTATGGAAGAGTCGAGGTTATATACGAGCTGAATTACGGGTTTGACAAAGGGCTAAATCCCGTCGTATTCAAATGCCATTGGTTCGACCCACGCCGCGTGAGACGGGATCCTGAAATTGGATTGGTCGAAGTTGAAAGAAGCTCTGTTTATAAGGGAGAGGACGTGTACATTATGGCCACCCAAGCCTTCCAAATATTCTATCTCCCGTACGCGTGCCGAAACCCGACCAAACGTCTACATGGATGGGATGTTGTGATGACGGTTCCTTCACGCATTAGGCCACCCCCGCCAAACAAGGATGATTACCGCCGCGTAGACCCCTCAACAAGGAGTGTTGATTTTTATCAAGAAGAAGGGCTCCCGGTCATTTCACTATCGACTTGTCGGCCGTTGTTGATAACATGGTCGTAGACGATGAGCAAGAAGAAGATGCGGTTATGGAGGAAGACAATGAAGAATATGAAGTCGAGGATGTGTGTGCCGTAGAAGACCTAAGTTTGCTTGAGGCGTTCAAAGCAGGCATTGACCTAGGTCCAAATGGACCACCTCCAGGTTTCATCGATGATTATTGGTTCGCTGAGCCTGATGATGATGAAACATGTGGTCCGATTACGGATGTCGACAACGGCTACTCGATCTATGTAGTTGTAATTGTGAGGCTATCCTATGTAATAAACTATGTGCTATGTAGTTGTAATTGTGAGGCTATCCTATGTACTGAACTATGTGCTATTTGTAATAAACTATGTGCTATGTAGTTGTAATTGTGAGGCTATCCTATGTACTGAACTATGTGCTATTTGTAATAAACTATGATCTATGTACTGAACTATGTGCTATTTATTGTTGATTTCACTAATATTCATCTGTTTACATTGCATACTAATAAACCACTCTTTTCATTGTGTTTGCAGGTGATTGAAACATGCCGCCAAGAAAAAGAAAGGGAGGTTTCAAAAAGAAGATCAAGGCCGTGGCTGAGCTTGTGGGACTTTCGAGTGGTTCGTCGTCGCAGACACATCCTCCTAGCGCTCCTCCTAGCCCTCCACCACGGAGGAAGAATGCCCAGCCACGGCGACTTCGTACTCCTTCTCCTAGTCCTCCCCCAGCCGAGGATGATGACGAGGAGCAGTGGGGTGGGGAGGACGAGGAGGACGGTGAGGAGCACGGTGGGCGAGGATGAGGAGGATGGTGGGGAGGGACGGTGGGGAGGACGGTGGGGAGGACGGTGGGGAGGAGCTCGAGGAGGATGAGGGGTTGGGGGGTTTGCCGCAGGAGCTAAACAAAGACCTAGCTTGGTATCCGCCCGAGGAGGAGGTGTACGTTGCAGCCGAGGAGAGGCTGGAACCACGGGACAAGAAGCCATATAAGCGCGGGATTACGAAACTCCCCAAGCTAAAAACTTGGGCCTTCCGCGATGTTGTTCTCGTGCCCGCTCGGAAAGAGGTACATGCTGATTTTGGCATTCCATTATTGAAATTTTTATCATTATACAATTTTTTTATCACATGCATACTGATTTTGGCAATTCGTTGTGCGGCATGTTCAAGTATGGTGACCCGAGGAGGCTCCCGACACGTGAGTACTCGAACATCCTTGGAGGCCTAATTAGGAAGCATTTCCCTGGGATTGTCAATCTCCCTAGTGGTGGCCGCGATGTGGCTTGGACTTGGAAGCACTACAGCTACGCGGAAGATCCTAGCGGCAAGTGCGCCAACATGCAAGAGAGGGTTGTCCGCCACTTCGGGTACGTGACTTTTGGCTTCTTAGCATTCAAACACTTCTTGACTACCAATAGTTGCTCTAATTCCTCTTGTTTTACCTATGTGCATGGTTGCGAAATACTTCACGAGGGCTGAGGGCAAGGAAATTGCGTGCGACGTTATCTTACACGAGTTGTGCGGGGTGAGGGTGATCGGCATGCACTACGAGGCACGTGTCCGAGTGCGTCCGCGACCGGCACGCCGAGCGCAAAGTTTGGATGAGTAAGGCTGATTGTCGGGATACGCTCATGGCACCGTGGCAGTACACTGCAGGTATTAGCATCGATGTGTTATTTATTTCCGCATTTTCATGTAGTTTATGTTCTAATAATGGGTCTATCTTGTGTATGTAGAACCCTCCTCAGTACGTCGGGGAAGACAAGGCGTGCTTTCTTGCGATGGTCATATGGTGGACATCCCCCGAGTACGCCCGGAAGCACGAGGAGGGCAAGAAGAAGCGTTTAGAGATGGGAGGTGGATCACATGTCCTGGGCAGCAAGAACTTGGCCCTTACCTTGCAGCAAGAGGTGAGCAAATGGTTTCTTCATTCTTTCGTTTCATGTTATTGTTAGCCCCGCAAGGGTGTCCCTCTTCACTTACTTGCATGTACTCTTTTGCAGGAAGTGAAGACAGGCGTGACACCAAACTTGTTTGGCCTTTTCCAAAAGTCCAAGACCAGGAGGGAGCCGCATCCTGAAACGGGGTCCGTGTGGGTCAACGGGCTAGCGGAGGCCCAGTGTGGCGCGTACCGCTCGACGTTCAAGGCCAAGCACGGCGAAGACGCCGACCCAACCACCGAAGACTTTGATGTTGAGGTTGCGGTGCTTGCGGGACAAGGCAAGAAGGGTGGCCGCCTATGGATTGCTGACGGGTTAGTCGACCCATCGACCATTCCATCTCTACGCCGGATCCGTCGTGGGCGTACGAGCGAGCAGCCTCGGGTAGAGACCCGCCCACGGGCTTCGGACCTAGCTGTGGAGAAGTTACGGGTAAGTTCTTCGTCGATCCTCTACGCTTCATTACATGTTTTCCATTGCAATGTTACTGACATCGCGGCAACACAACGTAGGCGGAGATGGAAGAAAGGGAACGGAGGCACCAAGAGGAGCAGATGCAGATGCAGCAGCAGATTAGGGAGAACATGCAGATGCAGCAGCAGATGTTGCAGCAGATGCAACAACAGCAGCAGATGTTCCGAGCAGATGTCATGAACCAGGCCGTGCTGACTTCCCCACCGGGGAGTAGTGCTCCTAGCACGTCGTGTCCTCCTATGTTCCCCAACTGGGTAAGTGGTTAACTTAATATCTCCGTCTCAATCTTGTTTGTTGTCTAACCGAACTTTGGATATTGCAGATCCCCGCGCCTGATCCGGCTGTGATGGCACTCCTCCAGCAAGCGCCAAGTCAGAGCCCGCTGACACCTGGCTTGACCGTCAACAATACGGGCATCATCCGGAACCTGCAGCAGTTTCTAGGTGAGTTCTCCTACACTTGTAATTCTTCAATACCATGTCACTTGTGAACTTTAGCCATTCAACCATGTCAATTTTAGCCATTATGTTCAATTTTAGCTATTCCATGTTAATTTTAGCCATTCCATGTCATTCTTAGCCATTATGTTGAATTTTAGCCATTTCATGTCAATTCTAGCGATTATGTTCAATTTTAGCCATTCCATGTCAATTCTAGTTCTTCCATGTCAATTCTTGTTCTTACATGTCAATTTTAGTCATTCCATGTCATTCTTAGCCATTATGTTGAATTTTAGCCATTTCATGTCTATTCTAGCGATTATGTTCAATTTTATCCATTCAATGTCAATTCTAGTTCTTCCATGTCAATTCTAGTTCTTACATGTTAATTTTAGCCATTGCATGTCACTTATGCATCTATATAAGAACTTGTAGGAGGACAAGGAGATGGAGGACAAGGAGGTGGAGAAGGACAAGGAAGTGGCGAAGGTTGACGTTGCTTGTATGAACTTTGTTGTGTGACTTGGAGCATTCTATGTGTGAATTTGTTGTTGGACTACTTTGTTGTTGGTGGACTTCGTTGTTGTTGGATTGTATGGAACATTCTATGTATGGACTTTGTTGGACTATTAGTGGTTGAACTTTGTTGTTGATGATGTGCAAATGTCTATATATTGTGCTATATATATGTATGTGGAAATATATGTCTATTTTGTGAATTATATGTGCAGGGATTAAACGGAAACAACAAAAAGCTGGAATTTTTCAGCACCTTTGCCGTGCACATGCACACGGCAAAGAGAAAGCCGCACGGCAAAGGCTTTCTTTGCCGTGCACATGCACACGGCAAAGGGTGCCCAGCTGTGCACTGCGCCGCCCAGCTGCCCACCTGTAGTGTCTTTGCCGTGTGGGGTTGAGGGGAAGCGCACGGCAAAGCCTTGTCTTTGCCGTGCGGCTTCGTGGAGAGGCGCACGGCAAAGCCGGCCGCACGGCAAAGCCTGCAAGCGCACGGCAAAGGAATGCGCACGGCAAAGGACTTCGCAGCGCACGGCAAAGCAGCGTCGCTCGGCAAAGCCTTTGCCGTGCGATTTTCGCTCGACGCACGGCAAAGGTGGCTTTGCCGGGCGGGTCGTTGCCGTGCATTCTTTGCCGTGCAAGGCCGCACGGCAAAGGCTTTGCCGAGCGTTTTTGGGCCTTTGCCGTGCGTTTTGGCTGCACGGTAACGCCCTGTTCTGCCGTAGTGACTCGTCGATCGTGTCGCTCGCCGTGGAAGCTGGCAAGTATATTCAGTCGCTGTCCTGGTTGCAACTGCTGCTCTCTCTACAGCTAGCTAGCCCGGCCAATTGCTGCAGGTCACTGCCGACACTTTGCTGCAGCACTAACTATTTTGATCACATGTGCCTATCACTATTTGTTTCTCTTGTTTCATAGTTGAACTTTCTGCTATCCCACCGGCGATGTTCGATATCATTATCACCTGCTCAACACAGAGAAAGTCCAGTGTATCTATCTTGACATCAGAAAGTTCAGTGTATCTTAAGTATTTTTATATGCAGATATTCTTATGCGCAGACAGTCGCGGTTAAACTGGCCCTATAGTAAAATCCACTGGTTGCTTTTGGGTATTAATTCAACCCATGGCACGACGACCCCGGTTAATATTGTATGCAGGTTGCGGTCTTGCAGGCAATCACTACACATTGTATTACTGTCAAGCTGTCAGTCTGTTAAAACGAACGGGTAATTAAATTGTCGCAGCCGTGTAGATAAATAATATGTGTCACAACTCGTGTCACATTGAATTAAAACTAGTGTGTCGCGAATTGTACCCTTAACACAATGTATCAGCATATCCTTGATGACATTGCAAGCTTGACTTACAAACACGCACTAGTGGAGAAGAGGCCTTTGGTCCCAAAGAATGTCCCAATGCTGAACCAAACCGGTTCCAATGGGGGCATTGGTCCCGGTTCGTTTCTGCCCAGGACGACCCCACCCGCTGGAGCTTGTCCGGTAGTGGCATTTGGTCCCGGTTTGTATTACAAACCGGGACTAAAGGGTCAACCGCAGGGCACGGTAGGCCGTGTCAGTCGTGGGGAACCCTTTAGTCCCGGTTTGTAATACAAACCGGGTCCAAAGGCCCCGCCTCTGGGTATATAACCTTGCCCCTGCCCAAGTGTGAGCCACACTTGGCCATTTTTTCACTTTCTTCACAAGAGGGGTGTATTGCTCTCCTCTCTTCTTCACATGCACAAGAGGTGTTCGATAAGCTTAAGAGGATTTGCCACTTGAGTTTACACAAATCAAGCCACACTTAACTTACTTTTTTCTTCTTCATCGAGGTTAACAACTTTATCCTTTTCATCTGCAATTGATAAAATGCATGTGTATATATACATCGTGATGTTCTGTAATGGTTTTGATCAGCTAAATTATATCATGCAGATGAATCGGTAATGGATGTACATTGACCGACGGTTTGACGAGTTCATCGCGGGCCTGGATAATTTTATGGCCGTGGCGGAGGCAAACAAACATGGTGGCTTCATGTATTGTCCATGTGTGGACTGCAAGAATACCGTAAATTACGCTCACTCGAGTCTCATTCATAGCCACCTTCTGCGATCCGGTTTCATGCCCAGTTACTATTGTTGGACCAAGCACGGAGAAAGAGGGGTTATGATGGAAGACAATGACGAAGAGGAAGAGGATGATGACGGTTATCCCAATTTCCCGAATACGATGATACCGCGAAGGCAATGAAGACAATGAAGTAGAAGATCAAGATGCAACAGATGAGCCTGCTGATGATGATCTTGGCCGGGCCATTGCTGATGCAAGGAGAGAATGTGAAACTGAAAAGGAAAGGTTGGCCTTCGACAAGATGATAGAAGATCACAACAAATTATTATACCTAACTTGCGAAGATGGCTATAAAAAGCTAGGCAGCACACTGGAATTGTTGCAATGGAAGGCAGAGAACGGTGTCACTGACTCAGGATTTGGAAAGTTGCTGACAATAATTAAGAGGAAGCTTCCAAGGGGTAACGAATTGCCCGCCGATACGTATGAAGCGAAGAAGATTGTCTCGCCCTCTAGGATTAGATGTGCAAAAGATACATGCATGCATTAATGACCGCATCCTCTACCGCGATGAGTACGAGAATTTGGATGCATGCCCGGTGTGCACTGCATTGCGGTATAAGATCAGACGAGATGACCTTGGTGATGTTGAGGGCGAGCGCCCCAGGAAGAGAGTTCCTGCCAAGGTTATGTGGTATGCTCCTATAATACCACGGCTGAAACGCTTGTTCAAAAATAAAGAGCATGCTAGGTTGTTGCGATGGCACAAAGAAGACCGTAAGAAAGACGTGATGTTGAGGCACCCTGCTGATGGCTCCCAATGGAGAAAAATCGATAGAGAGTTCCCAAACTTTGCACATGATGCAAGGAACTTACGGTTTGGTCTAAGTACAGATGGCATGAATCCTTTTGGAGAGCAGAGCTGCAGCCATATCACCTGGCCTGTGACTCTTTGTATATATAACCTTCCTCCTTGGTTGTGCATGAAGCGGAAGTTCATTATGATGCCAGTGCTCATACAAGGCCCGAAGCAACCCGGGAACGACATTGATGTGTACCTGAAGCCATTAGTTGAAGAACTTCTACAGCTGTGGTCTCTAGCATGTGTACGTGTGTGGGACGAGCACAAGCAGGATGAATTTGACCTAAGAGCGCTGCTTTTCGTAACCATCAATGACTGGCCTGCTCTTGGTAACATTTCAGGACAGTCAAACAAGGGATACAATGCATGCACGCACTGTTTACATGAGCTCGAAGGTGATTATTTGGAAAAATGTAAGAAGGTCGTGTACACGGGGCATCGTCGATTTCTTAGGCTTACCCATCCCGTAAGAAAGAAAGGCAAGCATTACAACGGTGAGGCCGATCACCGGAGGAAGCCTCTCCATCGTGATGGTGTTGATATATTTGGTATGGTCAAGGATCTAGATGTAATATTTGGAAAGGGTCCCGACGGACGGTCTGTTCCGAATGACGATGCCGGACACGCGCCCATGTGGAAGAAGAAATCTATATTTTGGGATCTACCCTATTGGGAAGTCTTAGAGGTCCGCTCTTCAATCGATGTGATGCACGTGACGAAGAATTTTTGCGTGAACCTGCTAGGCTTTCTGGGCGTGTACGGGAAGACAAAAGATACACCAGAAGCACAGGAGGACCAGCAACGTAGGAAAGACCCCAAAAAACTGCATGAGAGAGTTAAAGGACGTCATTACTCCAGCTACGCTCTTACAAAAGCAGAGAAGGAAATATTTTTGAATGTCTGAGCAGTATCAAGGTCCCGTCTAGCTTCTCCTCCAATATAAAGGGAATAATAAATATGGAGAAGAAAACATTCCAGAACCTGAAGTCTCATGACTGTCACGTGATAATGACACAGTTGCTTCCGATTGCATTGAGAGGGCTTCTACCGGAAAATGTTCGATCGCCCATTGTGAAGCTATGTGCATTCCTCAATGCAATTTCTCGAAGGTAATAAATCCGTAAATTCTACCGAGGTTGCAGAATGATGTGGTCCAATGTCTCGTTAGTTTTGAGCTGGTGTTCCCACCATCCTTCTTCAATATCATGACACATATCCTCGTTCACCTGGTCGATGAGATTTGCATTCTCGGTCCTGTGTTTCTACACAATATGTTCCCCTTCGAGAGGTTCATGGGAGTCTTAAAGAAATATGTTCTTAACCGTGCTAGGCCAGAAGGAAGCATCTCCAAGGGCTATGGAACAGAGGGGGTCATTGAATTCTGTGTTGACTTTATTCCTGACCTTAAGCCGATTGGTGTTCCTGAATCGCGGCATGAAGGGAGACTAAGTGTAAAAGGCACACTGTTTCAGTTATTCAATCAAGACGCCCTCGACAAAGCTGTCATCAGTTGCTACTTCCTGTAAGTGATTTATTTGTGTAATTAAGTTTGTAGCTCATTCATTTGCACTAACAATTATCCTCATTATATTCTTTGTGTACGCTATACATTTAATTATGCAGAATGAAGAAGCTCGGAATACAAAAGAGGCAAGCTCCTACCGCTGGGGTTCATAGACCCAAACACAGCTCATGAAGTTACGGTTCGAGACTTCGCCAAGGACACGAGAGGACAACATCGTAATATTTTAGAGAAGCAAGCGGACAAAGAGGATATATTCTTTCCCTACAACTTCAAGTGAGTGTTATATATAACATACATTATGCTTGTGCACCTTCCACTTTATTCTCGTAATCATTGAGCTATGCTTGTGCAGATTCCACTTTATTCTCCTAATCATTGATCTTCCCCTTGGAGTCGTAAAAGTCATGGACTCGAAACGTAAAGAATATGCGAAATGGGCGGACATGGCTGCCATCCTCCAGAGGTAGTTTCAATCAATTTCGTATTGGCATCTTCATCTGTTCTAATTCGAAGATATCATCAACTAATCAATTACTCATTTACTCATTATTTTTTGCCGGGCAGGGCTTGGAAACGGTTCATCAATACTCGTTCCGGGTAAATGGAAACCGGAGCTTACATTTGAAGATTACCCTGTAAGTAGTACTATATATATAGCTATGTCCGTGAAACTTTATATATGATATTTACTTTCAATACGATGCTTGATTATTAGTTTGATCGAACTATTTTTTCGTAAAGTGTATGAGGCAGGAACAAGGGAATAACTTATGTGGATACTACGTCCGCACCTTCATGCGTGACATGGCCTGTCCCAAGGGTGGGGATGCCCGTATACACCACACTCGTGTACGATAACAAAATTTCACAATTAATCTTAATTAGTACCATCTATTGTATTGAGTTCCATTCATATATTGATCTCCCTTTTTAAATATAGATGATACGCCTGCGGGACACTCTCATAACGGAGGATCAAATAAAAGCAATTCAAGAGGAAATCGCGGGATTCTTTATTACCGAGGCCCTTACCCCAGGTGGAGAGCACTATCGGCAGATCGTGACGGCGGAGGATATTCGTCGAGGAGATGTTGTATTGTAAATATGCATGCATTACGTGTACTGTTGACGATGTCGTGTACTGTTGACGATGTCTATATATATTCATGACGATTTTTTGTGGTTTCTTGAATGATATATATGCATTGCTGAAGCTCTGCCGCGGCAGAGAAACGCTCTGTTTCTCTGCCGCGGCAGAAACGCTGGTACAGCCTAAACCTGTGCCGCGGCAGAAATAGCAATTCTCTGCCGGCGGCAGAAACCTAGGCCCGGTTCGTACCACGAACCGGGACCAAAGGCCTTCCACCGCGAGCTCCCTGGCCGCATCACGTGTCGAGGCCTTTAGGCCCGGTTCAACTTTGAACCGGGACTAAAGGGTACCCCCTTTAGTCCCGCCCAATTGGTTCCGGTTTGGGAACCGGGACTGAAGGCCCAAATGGACCGGGCCTATTGCCCCTTTTTCTACTAGTGACGAGAGAGAGAAAAACGAAGCGGGCTTTTTGTGTACAACTAGTAAACGCGCACGTGCAAAGCACGTGTAATCTTAGAAATCTCTTCACTCATTCTAAGCAGTAGGTAAATATGAAACAAATTAAATTCTGAAAAAATAAACAAAACAATGAAGAGGTCTAATAATATAGTAACATAAAAAATCATATACTTATGAGAGATTCAGCTTGTACCTCATGCTCAAAATCCAAATAAACTGACAATATGAAAATACAAAATCTGTCCGAGATACTCGAACATATTGATTTACTTCATTTTTATGCTTATGTTGGAAAAAAATTATACTTACACAGGTGTAAAATAGTTGCCTAAAAATGGATGTACCTACACACTACAACATGTCTAGATACATTCATTTTTAGACAATTATTTTGCACGGGAGGAAGTAATAAAGTTTTCAAATGCACAAACTTGCAATCTACGCACTAAAAATATGACAACACCAATTTAACATTTATTTACACATAGTGACTTCAGTCACTTAAATTTCATAAGTGAGGGGCAAGGATGCATGCCATTACTTATTATTAATTTCAGACCTGGATATCTAATCTACATAGATCATCCTTGAGCAAGGAAGTAAAGGTGAAGACCTCGCTCTCATCGTCTTCCCTCTGTCATACAGTCAAACACATGCTTAATCTTGGAGCGCGGTTAGATCCACCATCAGATTTTAGCTTCATCGTTGGAGGTTCTTCAATGGGATTGGTGCTGGCATTAGTGCAGTGAAAAGCATCAGCCATGTGCATCTCTAGGGCATGTTAATCCACATTTGCAATGCCACTTCTATCGCCTGTATCGATCGTGGGCTACAAAGAATCATTACCAAAGAACTGAAAGTGGATAAAATGGCATTAGATGGCCAAATGATTTGCATTACGGCATTAGTATAGGGATTTTGATTACTCGAAGCTGGTGCATAATCAAGTATCATCATTAGTCCACAGATCTTAAGCGCCAATAGAATCGGTGTCAATTTTTTTAAGTCAATATGAATAGTTCATCAAACTAATAATGTCGGCTAAAAGATCCCACCGACAAAACAATTCATGTAACATAAGATTCCAAATAAACAAAACAAAGCAGAGATTAAAAATAAAACCACCAAATCTGGAAGCACAAGAATATTTGCTACAAACCCTGCTTCCACATTCAACATCTTTGGCGAGGGGCGATTGAACACATTTAACCCAAATAATATACAGTGATCTAATATCAAGTCTCGGAACAGGGTGATAGAGATCGTAAAATGCTCAACATGAAAACTAATTAGGAAATAATTTGGCCACTACTATTGTACATCCTAGCGGCCTTTTTCAGTATTTTCATCGTCTTTCTTAAGCCAGCTTTTGATCACTACTGAGTTGCATCCTTGTGTTCATTCAATTCAACACAGAGTAGAGGATTAGGTGTTAGACAAAGTTTTGTACAGTACAAAAATATGATGCCAACCAACTGCATATATTAGAAATAGATTAGCTACAGGAACTGGCTAGCTTTCAAGAAAAAAAAATTATATTTTCAAAGACCAAATACTACATTAGTGCAGAACCACATACACTAGTGGAGAAGTGGCCTTTGGTCCCAAGCAAATGACCCACTGCTGAACCAAACCGGGTCCAATGCCCCCATTGGACCCGGTTCGTTTCTGCCCAGGACGACCCCACCCGCTGGCGCCTGTCCTTTTAGCGGCCTTTGGACCCGGTTTGTCATACAAACCGGGTCCAAAGGGTCCACCCGCAGGGCGCGCCAGTCCGTGTCAGCCTAGGGAACCCTTTAGTCCCGGTTTGTATGACAAACCGGGTCCAAAGGCCCTCTCGGCTATATAACCTTGCCCCTGCCCAAGTGTGAGCCACACTTAGCCATTTTTTCACTATCTTCACAAGAGGGTGTATTGCTCTCCTCTCTTCTTCACATGCACAAGAGGTGTTTGATGAAATGCTTAAGAGGATTTGCCACTTGAGTTTACACAAATCAAGCCACACTTAACTTGCTTTTTTCTTCTTCATCGAGGTTAACAACTTTATCCTTTTCATCCGCAATTGATAAAATGCATGTGTATATATACATCGTGATGTTCTGTAATGGTTTTGATCAGCTTAATTATATCATGCAGATGAATCGGCAATGGATGTACATTGACCGACGGTTTGACGAGTTCACTGCGGGCCTGGATAATTTTATGGCCGTGGCGAAGGCAAACAAACATGGTGGCTTCATGTATTGTCCATGTGTGGACTGCAAGAATATCGTAAATTACGCTCACTCGAGTCTCATTCACAGCCACCTTCCGCGATCCGGTTTCATGCCCGAGTTACTATTGTTGGACCAAGCACGGAGAAAGAGGGGTTATGATGGAAGACAATGAAGAAGAGGAAGAGGATGATGACGGTTATCCCAATTTCCCCGAATACGATGATACTGCAGAAGGCAATGAAGACAATGAAGTAGAAGATCAAGAGGCACCCGATGAGCCTGCTGATGATGATCTTGGTCGGGCCATTGCTGATGCAAGGAGAGAATGTGAAACTGAAAAGGAAAGGTTGGCCTTCGACAAGATGATAGAAGATCACAACAAATTGTTATACCCAACTTGCGAAGATGGCCATAAAAAGCTAGGCAGCACACTCGGAATTGTTGCAATGGAAGGCGAGAGAACGGTGTCACCGACTCGGGATTTGGAAAGTTGTCGACAATAATTAAGAGGAAGCTTCCAAGGGGTAACGAATTGCCCGCCAGTACGTACGAAGCGAAGAAGATTGTCTGCCCTCTAGGATTAGATGTGCAAAAGATACATGCATGCATTAATGACTGCATCCTCTACCGCGATGAGTACGAGAATTTGGATGCATGTCCGGTGTGCACTGCATTGCGGTATAAGATCAGACGAGATGACCTCTGGTGATGTTGAGGGCGAGCGCCCCGGGAAGAGGGTTCCTGCCAAGGTTATGTGGTATGCTCCTATAATACCACGGCTGAAAACGCTTGTTCAGGAATAAAGAGCACGCTAGGTTGTTGCGATGGCACAAAGAAGACCGTAAGAAAGACGTGATGTTGAGGCACCCTGCTGATGGATCCCAATGGAGAAAAATCGATAGAGAGTTCCCAAACTTTGCACAGGATGCAAGGAACTTAAGGTTTGGTCTAAGTACGGATGGCATGAATCCTTTTGGAGAGCGAGAGCTGCAGCCATAGCACCCGGCTCGTGACTCTTTGTATATATAACCTTCCTCCTTGGTTGTGCATGAAACGGAAGTTCATTATGATGCCGAGTGCTCATACAAGGCCCGAAGCAACCCGGGAACGACATTGATGTGTACTCGAAGCCATTAGTCGAAGAACTTCTACAGCTGTGGTCCCTAGCGAGTGTACGTGTGTGGGACGAGCACAAGCAGGAGGAATTTGACCTAAGAGCGATGCTTTTCGTAACCATCAATGACTGGCCTGCTCTTGGTAACATTTCGGGACGAGTCAAACAAGGGATACAATGCATGCACACACTTGTTTACATGAGCTCGAAGGTGATTATTTGGAAAAAGGTCGGAAGGTCGTGTACACGGGGCATCGTCGATTTCTTAGGATTACCCATCCCGTAAGAAAGAAAGGCAAGCATTACAACGGTGAGGCTGATCACCGGAGGAAGCCTCCCCATCGTGATGGTGTTGATATATTTGGTATGGTCAAGGATCTAGATGTAATATTTGGAAAGGGTCCCGGCGGACGGTCTGTTCCGAATGACGATGCCGGACACGCGCCCATGTGGAAGAAGAAATCTATATTTTGGGATCTACCCTATTGGGAAGTCTTAGAGGTCCGCTCTTCAATCGATGTGATGCACGTGACGAAGAATCTTTGCGTGAACCTGCTAGGCTTTCTGGGTGTGTACGGGAAGACAAAAGATACACCAGAAGCACGGGAGGACCAGCAACGTTGGAAAGACCCCAAAAATCTGCATGAGAGAGTTAAAGGACGTCATTTATCCAGCTACGCTCTTACAAAAGCAGAGAAGGAAATATTTTTTGAATGTCTTAGCAGTATCAAGGTCCCGTCTGGCTTCTCCTCCAATATAAAGGGAATAATAAATATGGAGAAGAAAACATTCCGGAACCTCGAAGTCTCATGACTGTCACGTGATAATGACACGAGTTGCTTCCGATTGCATTGAGGGGGCTTCTACCGGAAAATGTTCGACCGCCCATTGTGAAGTTATGTGCATTCCTCAATGCAATTTCTCAGAAGGTAATAAACCCGGAAATTCTACCGAGGTTGCGGAATGATGTGGTCCAATGTCTCGTTAGTTTTGAGCTGGTGTTCCCACCATCCTTCTTCAATATTATGACACATCTCCTCGTTCACCCGGTCGATGAGATTTCCATTCTCGGTCCTGTGTTTCTACACAATATGTTCCCCTTCGAGAGGTTCATGGGAGTCTTGAAGAAATATGTTCATAACCGTGCTAGGCCAGAAGGAAGCATCTCCAAGGGCTATGGAACAGAGGAGGTCATTGAATTCTGTGTTGACTTTATTCCGGACCTTAAGCCGATTGGTGTTCCTGAATCGCGGCATGAAGGGAGACTAAGTGGAAAAGGCACGCTAGGAAGGAAATCAATGATATGTAGGGACGGGATTTCTTTGACTCAAGCACACTACACGGTTCTACAAAGTTCCACCATGGTGGCTCCGTATATCGGTGACCACAAGAACTTTCTACGCTCCCGAACCCGGGCAGTCGAACGATTGGATTAGACGTGAACACATGTCGACTTTCGGCGGTTGGTTGCAAAAACATCTCCTGAATAACAAAGATATTGAAGATCAGCTGTACTTGCTGGCCCGGACACCATCTTCGATCGTAGTGACTTTCCAAGGGTACGAGATAAATGGGAATACATTTTACACGATCGCCCAAGATAAAAAGAGCACCAACCAAAACAGTGGTGTCCGCTTTGATGCAATAATGAATGAAGGCCCAAATGACACATATTATGGTTACATAGAGGATATCTCGGAACTTGAGTATGGACCTTCTTTTAAGGTCCCTTTGTTTAGGTGCAAATGGGTCAACAAAACAGGAGGCGGGGTTCAGGTAGACAAGTTGTATGGAATGACAACAGTGGATCTCAACAATCTTGGGTATAGAGACGAACCATTCGTCCTAGCCAAGGATGTGGCCCAGTTTTTCTATGTGAAGGATATGTCTAGCAAACCAAGAAAAAGGAAACATAAGGAAACAAATACATCAAACGATGAGCCAAAGCGCCACATAGTTCTTTCGGAAAAAGAAACATCGTGGGAGTGGAGGACAAGACGGACATGTCGAAGATTATAATAAGTTTGATGAAATTCCACCCTTCGAGTGAACATTGATCCAAGCATCAAGTTAAATGATGAAGATGCTCCATGGTTAAGGCCGAAGAAGATTAAATGATGAAGATGCTCCATGGCACAAATGAGTATCTCAACATGGCAATCAATTTCCCATTTATTTTTGTGTAATCATTTAACCGTATGTAAGATATGAAAAGTGGAGATGTGGTTGGCTTTTTGTACCATATATATAGAGGAGATGTAGTCGTTCACGGGTTTGCGGGGAAAAATTCCGAGGCGCAGTTTCCGAAGATGCCGTAGGGCATGTGCACCAACAACATCTTCGAGAAACTGCGCCACGGAGATTTCCCAACCCTTTCCCCAACACTATTAGAGGAGATGTAGTCGTTCGGGGGCTTGCAGGAAAAATTCCGAGGAGCAACTTCCGAAGATGCCGTAAGGCTTGTGCACCAACGACATCTTCGAGAAGTTGCGCCACGGGAGATTTCCCAACCCTTTCCCCAACACTCGTTAGAGGAGATGTAGTCGTTCACAGAGCTTGCAGGGAAAAAATTCCGAGCGCGGCCTTCCGAAGATGCCGTAGGGCGTGTGCACCAACAACATCTTCGAGAAGCTGCGCCACGGAGATTTTCCAATCCATGGGAATGGATCTCCGCTTGGCTTGTTGATCCGCTTGGCAAGCCGTATCGATGCTCCTTTTATAGGCACAGCACCGCTTCTACTCGACGGGGCGTCGTGCGCTACATGCTTTATCTCATCGAGCAGGTGCGTCCACCCATGCGTTCTTATCCTGCCGACATCTTTAGTCCCGGTTGTACCCACCAGTCGGGACTAAAGGTTACCCACACGTCCTTATCCCACCGACAGTTTTGTTAGATGACAAAAAAAGGATCTTTCGTCCCGGTTGTACCCACCAGCCGGGACTAAAGGTTACCCACACGTCTTTATCCCACCGACAGCTTTGTTAGATGACAAAAAAGGATCTTTCGTCCCGGTTGTACCCACCAGCCGGGACTAAAGGTTACCCACACGTCTTTATCCCACCGACACTTTTGTTAGATATGACAAAAAAATGATCTTTACTCCCGGTTGTACCCACCAGCCGGGACTAAAGGTTACCCACACGTCCTTATCCCACCGACGAGTTTTTGGCGCCACCTGCGTTCCCGCCTATTTTTCTTCCCGCGCTTTCCACCGCTTCCCGCCTCCGTCCTCCCGCCATTTTTTCACTATATATGTTGGCTTGGCCTCCATTTACATATCACATCTAGACTCATATCCGCAAACCTCATCACCAGGTCACATGGCTTCCATCGTATCTCTAACCCTCCGGGAGGCGGAGGCGCTTTGCGCGTCGAACTACCCCCGCCCGCCGGGCTACCGCGTCCCTACCGGCTGGTTGCTTCGAGCGTCGGAGGGGTACCGGTCCCTCCCTGTCCCTCTAGGTGTGGCGCGCGAGATGGCCATCACGAACCACTACTACTTCGAGCTCACGCCGAGCGGCGGAGGAATCCCCGGTGGCATCCCGACTACGGCCCGACTTGGGAGAGCTTCTTCATCAATCGGCGTGAGAGGGCGCTCGCCGGGCACGAGGACGGCGGCCCGCCTCCTTCGAACTTCAACGAGGCCGGCCGTCGGCCGTGGTGGCGCGACCGAACTCTCCAGGGCGTCATGGCCCACCGTGGCCCCCGCCCGCGCTACCCTCGGTCCCAGCCCCACGCGTGCTCTCCCGCCGAGGTTTGACTACCGCGACCCCGATGCCGGCGACGATGATGACGGCGACTACGACGACTACGGTGGCGAGTACTATAGGGCCAGGCACGAGTATGACTGAATGACTCGAACAGTCGAATCTGGCCATGTATCTTAATTAATTTTCAGTTGAGCTAGGCACGAGTACTATAGGGCTAGGCACGAGTACTATCTGGCCATGTATCTTAATTAATTTTCAGTTGAGTTCGTACTTTAATTCCACATGTAATCTGGCGGGAAACTTTTCTCATCATCGGCGTACGCCACAACGACTTTATTGAAAATACAATAAAATAGATAAACAACTAGTCTAGTCGATCTACTCGTCGTCGGAGGTTGTCTCGGTCCAAATGTCGTCCCACCGAGGGTCGTTGTCGGCCCAAGTTGTATTCGGGTTATCGAGCTCGAACACGGCGACGGCCCGACGATGGCGCCTGTTGGACCTGCGTTGTGCCCGGAGGTCAGCGAAGAACGCGGCGGTGTTGTCGACGTCGTTGGGGAACTGCGCCCTCCACCGGCGCATCAACTCCTCGTCGTGCTCGGCGATTGCGATCCGGCGCTGCACCCGGCGGTGGCGGCGACGGTCCTCGTCGTCGACGAGGCACGGCGTCGGCGCGAGGAACTCCGCCTCCTCTAGCGATTCGACGTCTGGGAAGTTCATGTCGCACCGTGGCCGCCGAAATCGCCATGCGGCCGCGTCGTAAGCGCGCGCCGCCGGCTCCGGGGTGTTGTACGTGCCGAGGGTGAGCCGGAAGCCACCGGCACGCATCTCGGCGTAGAACCTACCGTTCGGTCGCGCTCGGACGCCACGGAAACCGGACGAGCCGCGACGGCGCGGCGGCATCCCGGCGACGAATGAACGGAGGCGACGGCGACGTGTGGTTCCGCGCGCACGCGGCGCTTTATAGCACAGCGACGCGGCAAGTTTGGCGACGGTGGCGCGGGGAAGCGGCGGGGCGTGGCACGTGGAAGCGGCGGCGACAGGTGGCGCGGGGAAGCGGCGGGGCGTGGCACGTGGAAGCGGGATCTACACGTCGCACGGCGGTGGCGGCGGGGCGAGGCACGTGGAAGCGGCGGCGACACGTGGCACGGGGAAGGGACACGTGTGGCGGTGGCGGTGGTGGCCAGTACATGGCGGTGGTGGGCAGTACACGGCGGTGGCCCGTACATGGCGGTGACGGTGGTGGCCAGGCGGTGGCGGTGGCGACAGTGGCCACTACACGGCGGTGGACACGTGTGGCAGTGCGGTGGCTTTTTTTCATTTGAAATAAGGCGGGAATGAAATTTTTTAAAAAATTTGGCCTTTGGACCCGGTTTGTATTACAAACCGGGACTAAAGGCCTTTTTTGCGCGCGCAGCGAAAACGCAGCAAAAATGGCCTTTAGTCCCGGTTTGTATTACAAACCGGGTCCAAAGAGGCCTTGGACCCGGTTTGTAACACGCACCGGGTCCAAAGGGGGGGTATATAACCGACACTTCGTCTCCGCGCGGAAATCAATCGCGCGGAGACGACGGCGAACGACGCCGCCAGGCTGCCCCGCCCGCGACCGCCGCCCACCGCGCCGCCGCCCACCGCTCGCCGCCGCCCGCCGCCGTCCGCGCGCGCCGTCCGCCGTCCGCCCACCGCGCCGCCGCCCACCGCCACGCCCGCGCGCCCGCGGCTGCTGTCCGCGCGCCGTCCGCCCGCCGCGCGCCGTCCGCCCGCCGCCGTCCGCCCGCCGCCGTCCGCCCGCCGCTGTCCGCCGCCGTCCGCCCGACCGCCGCCGGCCCGCCGCCGTCCGCCGTGCCGCCCGCCGCGCTCCTCCACTCCGCCGCGGCGCCAAGGTGAGCCGGCCACCATTTTTTAAGTTTTAAGATTTTAAGATTTTTGTTTTTATATATGTTAGATTAATTAGTTTAGTACAAAAATAGTTACAAAACTAGTTACAAAAATTAGTACATAATTTGTAAATTAGTACATAATTAGTACATAATTTGATTTATTAGTTTGTTAGTGTTAGTGTTAGATAAAAAATTAGTGTTTAGTGTTAGATAAAAAATTAGTTAGTTTGTTAGTGTTAGTGAAAAAGTTAGTGTTAGATAGAAAATTAGTTAGTTTGTTAGTGTTAGTGTCATGTTAGTTTGTTAGTGTTAGTGTTAATAGTGTTAGAAAATTAGTTAGTTTGTTAGTGTTAGTGTTAGTGAAAAAGTTAGTGTTAGTGTTAGTGAAAAAGTTAGTGTTAGAGTTAGTGTTAGTGAAAAATTAGTAATATAGTTAGTGTTAGTGTTAGTTAGTAAGTATGTAGTGCCACCGCGCCCCCGGCCCAAAATAAAGTATGTAGTGCCGGCGCCCCCCAAACGGTAGTGCCGGCGCCGACTAAGTAGTGAATTTATTTTTTAATTTATGTTAACGTTGGTACATATATATATGATTTGTTTCCGTAGCTACGATGCCGCGACAGCGGACAGCCGGCGGGCCGTGGTCCGACTCTCACCGAGGAGATGGAGCAGATGGGGAGGTCCGGGACCGGGCTCCGCCGGGGTGGCACCGGGAGGTCTTAGCTTCCGGGTCGCGCACCTTGGTGCGGAATCCGGGTCCCGTTGTCGACCCGGATATTCTTTGGTGGAGGTCTTATGGGCCACGGTCGTTTCGGAGGAGCCGGCCCCGCCGGAGGAGGTAGCTCAGCCGCATTGAAGCGGAGGACCAGCACGTTCGCCGTTACATGTACGCGTTAGACAACATGTATAGGACCGGATGGAGCGTTATGCGGGGATCTCATGTTAGCTATGCTCCCGTTGTTGTTCCGTGGCTTTGGGGGCACACCCGGCGCGGCTCGGGACCCGGTCGGCGCCCTCTAGGACCCGGTCTGCGCGGTTGAGTGGTTGTAGTAGTGATTGATATGTATTAGGGTTAAATAAACATGAACCCGATCTATGTATGCATGTAACTGCAGATATCTGCTTTCAGCACTATATTATCGATCCTTAGTTAAGAACTACACATATGTAACTCCATTTTCAGTTTTCGCATTATCCTTAATTTGATCATATGATGGTTCCTATGTATAGCTTGCAGTGTCGTTGTAGAAAGCATGGAGAGAGATGAAATTCAAGAAAATTTCATGGAGGAACTCATAGCGAGACGGTACTCTGGATGATCGCGACGACGACGTTATTCCGGATGATGGCGGTGACGATGTCACCGCAACTTATTTGAATGACTCCGGTGAGGGAGCGGAGAATATTGAGGAAGAAGATCCTAGTGGCGCCGGTGAGGAACAAGATCATCATAATGGCTCCCGAACTATAGTTATCACCGAGGTATATAAACTAATTAAGCCGCTGTTGATCGACTAGATACATTAACTAATTAAATTGTACTGACTATGAATTATTTCTTTTTTAGCCCTCCGGATCGAGCACTTCTTCTGTAAAGTCGAGGAAGCGAGGCCCGGCCAAAAAGTTGGATGACGGTGTTAGGCACGACATCACCCACATCGAAAAGGATGGTAAACCGATTGCTCCGAGAGAAAGGTGCAAAGGCATTTATAGCTCAATGCGGAGTGCTTGTTAGGGACCACCTCCCGATCACCGTTCGAGAATGGCACAAGCCGAAGGGACTAGTGCTGTCTGCAGAGGAAGAAGGTCAAGGTCTTTATATCGACGACTTTGCTGTTGTGATGGTGGATGAAGTGTTGAGAGAGTATGAGGGGTTGGTGCTTGAGCACCCTGCAGGTGAAGATGGGGAAATCAAAGAACTGGGAGAAGCCCGTAGAACCACCGTGCAATGGCGGAAGGAGAACATTGTGTTTCCGGGTGAGAAGCCAACAAGCAGGCCACCTCCGCCTCCTCCGCCACCCGTGCGGTCTCCTCCGCGTGATGATTCTCCTCTCGCGCGATGATGATTCCCCTATCCATGACTAGTCTCCTCCGCGTGAAAATACTCCGCCGCCTCCTCCTCCTCGTCAGGAGACTCCGCCGCTTCCACCTAAGCAAAAGAGGAAGCGGCCCGCGGCACCTCCTACAGCTCCGAAGAGATCATCAACTCCAATGAGGGAACGGACTCCGCCGTTGTTGCCACATGAGCAGACTCGAAGAGCAAAAGGCGTTTCTTGCAACTGCGCCAAAGAAGATGTTTATTCCACCGCGAGACGGTGAAGCACTTTGCCGAGACGAGAATGAAGAGACCCGAGCTTCCTCGCTGATTATGACCGCTCCGTTGGACAGTCCTCTAGAGCGATGAAAGAAGCAAAAAAGTCCCCCGCCTTGGACAGCAGGACATTCAGGCCGCACCCCACTTCATCGTGGAGCCATATCATGATCCAGAGACGGCATCGATGATCGAACGGGCGGCTAGAGCTCGGGGAGCATCAGTTGAGTACGAAGATTACTATCCAACGGCTCAAGTGGTAAACACGTATAGATACGGAAAAGATCTCGTCAAACCCTGGCGAGCTCGCGCGTCTAGGGACTCAGATGCGAAGGTTGCATGAATGGTACCTGAAAGCCTGTCGAAGAAGTGAAAGCTACCTCACGGTGTATCTTAGAGATGAGCATTACTTCCGGGGGAAGACGAGATAAACATTGAGATAGAAGAACTGTTTCAGTTATTCAATCAAGACGCCCTCGACAAAGCTGTTATCAGCTTGCTACTGCTCGTAAGTGATTTATTTGTGTAATTAAGTTTGTAGCTCATTCATTTGCACTAACAATTATCCTTATTATATTCTTTGTGTACGCTATACATTTAATTATGCAGAATGAAGAAGTTGGAATACAAAAGAGGCAAGCTCCTACCGCTGGGGTTCATAGACCCAAACACAGTTCATGAAGTTACGGTTCGACGGTACCCCAAGGACACAGAGGACAACATCGTAATGTTTTTAGAGAAGCAAGCAGACAAAGAGGATATATTCTTTCCCTACAACTTCAAGTGAGTGTTATATATAACATACATTATGCTTGTGCACCTTCCACTTTATTCTCGTAATCATTGAGCTATGCTTGTGCGGTTTCCACTTTATTCTCCTAATCATTGATCTTCACCTTGGAGTCGTAAACGTCATGGACTCGAAACGTAAAGAATATGCGGAATGGGCGGACATGGCTGCCATCCTCCAGAGGTAGTTTCAATCAATTTCGTATTGGCATCTTCATCTGCTCTAATTCGAAGATATCATCAACTAATCAATTACTCATTTACTCATTATTTTTTGCCGGGCAGGGCTTGGAAACGGTTCATCAATACTGTTCCGGTAAATGGAAACCGGAGCTTACATTTAGAGATTACCCTGTAAGTAGTACTATATATATAGCTATGTCCGTGAAACTTTATATATGATATTTACTTTCAATACGATGCTTGATTATTAGTTTGATCGAACTATTTTTTCGTAAAGTGTATGAGGCAGGAACAAGGGAATAACTTATGTGGATACTACGTCCGCACCTTCATGCGTGACATGTCCTGTCCCAAGGGTGGGGATGCCCAAATACACCACACTCGTGTACGATAACAAATTTTTACAATTAATCTTAATTAGTACCATCTATTGTATTGAGTTCCATTCATATATTGATCTCCTTTTTTAAATATAGATGACACGCCTGCGGGACACTCTCATAACAGTGGATCAAATAAAAGCAATTCAAGAGGAAATCGCGGGATTCTTTATTACCGAGGTCCTTACCCCGGGTGGAGAGCACTATCGGCGGATCGTGACGGGGAACGAAATTCGCCGAGGACATGTTGTATTGTAAATATATATGCATGCATTACGTGTACTGTTGACGATGTCGTGCACTGTTGACAATGTCTATATATATTCATGACGATTTTTTGTGGTTTCTTGAATGATATATATGCATTGCTGAAACTCTGCCGCGGCAGAGAAACGCCCTGTTTCTCTGCCGCGGCAGAGAAACGCTGGTACAGCCCAAACCTGTGCCGCGGCAGAGAAATAGCAATTCTCTGCCGCGGCAGAGGAACCTAGGCCCGGTTCGTACCACGAACCGGGACCAAAGGCCTTCCACCGCGAGCTCCCTGGCCGCACCACGTGTCGAGGCCTTTAGGCCCGGTTTATCTTTGAACCGGGACTAAAGGGTACCCCTTTAGTCCCGCCTAGTTGGTCCCGGTTCGGGAACCGGGTCTAAAGGCCCAAATGGACCGGGCCTATTGCCCCGTTTTCCACTAGTGATATGATCATAATATGTCCAAACCAATTTTGCCAACTTGCATCAACTATGACAAAAAAGAAAATCAATTATGCTGCTGCAAGTCTGCAACATGTATAAAAGCACACGGCATTACTAATAGACTAATACCCATGCAAGAAGCTATCTCAAGATCCATATTTCCATCGGGGGCATGGAAGCTTCATGCAAGCAAAACAAAAAAAGGTTACAGAGTTTACCTCAGAGTTTGCATGGTGACCAGGCTACTCTGAAATGTCAAAATTCTCTGCGATGTTTTGAGATCGTAATCAAGATTGAAAAATTAAAATAAAACCAATCACATAGAGTTTCCCAAAGGTACTTTGCAAAATGAAAAGAATCTTTACTATTAAATTCCTATGCGACCGTGGTACGTCGCTAGCACTTTTGCACTTTTGCCTCGCAGCCCCTTGTGAATTGGGTAATCAGCCCGCAGTCCTATCTCTCCAACGGGCCTGAAAATATCAGCGCCCGATCGCCGGTTGGATCGAGGCAGCCGCCAGGTTAGATCAGGCTGATCATAGTGGTAAGTATCATGCAGTAGTATCATGCATATGATACTTGTGTATGATACTATCTCTATAGTGGTTAGTATCATGAAGTAGTATCATAGTCATGCTATATTTATTGCTTTTTAGAATCTCAATGCAAATTTGTGCACAAGATTTGTTTGGCATTAACTTTTCTCGTGACATGCGCTATGATACAGTATCTACCTATGTTACTCTAATCTCCTCTCTCCTCCTTAATTAGCTGCCACATCAGCATTTTTGTGGAACCAATGTGTATGATACTAGCTATGATACTAGCACTATGGCTAGCCTCACCCGTCGTCCCAAATCGCCCTCAAGCATGTCAAAAAAAAATCGCCCCCAAATCCAGGTCAAAAGAAAAAGCCGTCCCCAAATCGCTAGGCGACGACTCGATCTCCTTCTCCGGCGATTAGGGTAGGCTGAGGCGGCTAGGAGGTGGCCTGCAGGGACAGAGGAGGAGCTCGGGACAAGCAGTACCTCACATATACAATGTACACAAGGATTGAGTTTTCTTATGCATTACTTAAGAGCGTACTGAAGTACAGTTCCTGTTCTGCAGTGCTAAAATTTAGAGACTGGAGGGAAAATGAGATGGTTCTCCGGCCGGCTAGATAAGAAGGCCAAATTAGTATCAGGTCATAATCTGCAAAGGAAGGAGGGTAGTCAGGTTGCTCAATTGTACATGAACAACATTTGTGATTCTAACCGTGGATCGGTCAAAGGCTCAAAGCATATGGCATGCGCAGGTTTTGGTGGCCACACTGCCGGAAGTCGAGACTTAGGAATCAGTCTAGGCTGGGGCATTCTCCACAAACTTTCACCAACGAGTTAGTAAAAATAAAATCGTCGGAAAATACACATATGTTCATATCCAAGAAATAAACGGTCTCTCTTGAAAGTGCAGGAAAGTAAATAGAATTTATCACCCGGAATTGCATTAGAGTCATCCGTGCAATTTACCATAAAATCAAGGGATGTTTGCATTCCTCTTGTGTCTCGCACACTCGCCTGTGATACCGATGAAGCTATGCAACACGGATGAGGTCACTGGAACCATGCACCAACAGAGGTGATGCAGTGCACATGGAAAAAGGAAGAAGAAATAAACCATGCTCAAAAGACCGGACTTTTTTTTTCGAAATGGGGGAAATATCGCCCCAGCTTCTGCATCCAAAGGATGCACACGGCTTTTTTATTAGATTATTCACGAACCTTACAAGAAACAATACAAAAGACCAATCTCGAAGCAACCTTACTATACCTACAGTGGGATGAAAAGGGTGACAATACACCAACTCACATCAACCAAAACTAAATGCCTTCCCAAACCGCCCAATAGCAGGTGAGAAGCACATCCAGTCAAGCAGACTCACAGCCGCACGCCAACGCCCACGCCACAGGAGTTGCTCCCGCCGTCTTCCTCGACTCCATCTTCAAGAGAGATCATCGCATTGACCTTGCAAGACCTGCCGTCGATGCCACCATGACGCCAGACGGCTCCACCATCCTGCACCTATACATCATCCCGCATTTGTCGTTGATACCCTGCAGCACCATGCCGCTGAGACTCAGCGCCAACAATGTGGTAGATGAACACCACTCCACCGAGAACCACCAACATCCAGCAGCTGCTCCAAAAACGATGCCCCAAGAGGTAGAACGACGCAGGGCGCGCCGCCATCGTCCGATCCGGGAGACCCGGACCTAGGGTTTCCCCCGGAGTAGCACAAGTGAGATACCGCAGACTACGACGACGATGCCTTCAAGAAGGTAGCGGCGCGACACGTCGCCATCGTCCGCCAACCGAAGTCGGAGCACGGTTTTCACCGGCAGCCGCGCATCCCCAACTCGCCGAGTGTAGTGCCAAGATGGGCAAAGATGACGCCTTCGACAAGGTAACGACGTCGACCGACGCCGCCATCATCCGCCAAGACCGAGGTTGAGGCTCAGTTTTCACCGGCCGCCATGACACCCCTGACTAGATCACCATTGCTAGAAACCTGTGTGAGATCCCATGATCCCCCACACAGGGCTACCAGCCTGGCCGACCACCTCCGATGAAGAAGAAGGCCGCCTCCTCCGTCGAACCCGAGGCTGCTGCCCCGGCGTCCTCGAGCCGCGGGAGAATCCCAAGGTCACCACCCCGCACCGGCGAGAAAGGGAGGAGATGGCGCAACCCATCCCCCCACCCGCCACCACCGGTGTGCCGTCGACGGGAGGCAGGGGAGGCCGCGGCAGATCAGCCACCGTCCGACCGCCGCCTAGCCTCCTTCCTCCAACCGCCGCCGCCCAGCCATCACACGTGGGCAGGGGGTCTACCGCCGCAGCATCGAGGGGATCCCCCAGCCGTCGTCCTCGCCGCGTCAAGAGGGAAGCCCGCCGCCGCCGCCACGCCCCGCGGCCTTTGCCCGGCGGCGCCGCCGGCGGCGGCGGGAGGCGGCTAGGGTTTTTTGGGTGAGGGAGGGAGGTGCGGGAGGGAGGCGACTAGGGTTTCTTGCAATTTTTTGTAAGATATGAGAACGATACGTCTGCGTGATGACTCCAGGAGAATGCACTTGACCCTGTCCTCAAAAGACCGGACTGAATGCGACTTGGCCAAAGTCAGGTGGAGATGAGATGCATGTGAACAAAGGAGGAAGATGGTTACTTGAAAAAGAAAGGAGGAAGATGACACATATATTTCATCTACCAGTTGTAAAAAAAACTATGGTGGAGCTTTTGAGGTAGAAAAAAATGAGAAAATTGTTTGGAGAAAAGCAATATTTTGTGTTCTAACAAATACCAATTAAGATCTATGCTAATGTATTGATTTACCACTACCAATCACGAAATATCTTTCTAAGATTCAACCATATCACATGTTACAATGCACCTATAACATAGTGCACATAGAGTCAAGAAGGGAACACCGTTTTGTAAAATTCGTAGCAACGCACGGGTATTCTGCTAGTTATTATACATACAAGTTACTATCAGGCCTATGGTACAATAAGAATATTAGAAGATAAATAAAATTAACATAAAAATGTGGTGTTAAATTTCCAATCAAGTAAAAGGTCATATTTCAGAACCTAGTGCACAAAAACTATCAGCTAACTGTATAAGAAATAGTATGTGTACACTCCTGCCTATGAAAATATCCAGAGCAGCAACACCTAGCCGCAAGGTGCTCCAACATCTCAGTGCAACTTTCATGTTAATGTCAAATTATAAGTCCTACCAGCGATAACACTATCAAGAAGTAAGTCCTACTACAATTTCCATCAAACCCCTAAATGGTGCAGCATAAACATAAGATTCAATGTTAGATCACAAGGCTTGAGTGTGTAGATTAAGGAGTGTCAAATACTCGAACGCTTTTTGAGTACTTGGTACAGACAAATGGAAGTACATCTTGTTGCAGGCCTTAATACGAAGTTTGAAAAGTGAATGGTGTAAACTGACCTCCCCACAAGTCTCCGTGGCAGCAGGCCATTTCCACAAATTTGCGCTTTGAAATCTCTTCTTTAGTTTTTTGCATACCACTCCCTATCTCTCTGCCTCTTTACCTCTTTAGGATCTGCATATATAGCATGTTTTAATAATTCACATAATCTGTACCATGCTCAACGCAACGTTCGTTGTTAACTACCTTGGCTTTGCCCAATAGTTATGTCCTGAATGGAGTGCCCTTGGATGAAATCCATTTAGTGATTGCCAATATCATGCTTAATCTGATGTTCTTTCCAGTTGTACCTTGAAATTATTGTCAATAATTACTTCAGAGTAGAACCTGCATGAAAATAATAAATCTCGTGAGTAATCTGAAACAACGTGGTAGAAGTGAAAAATAAAAAACTTCAAATAATATCTTTTGGGATAGAAATAAAGCTTTATCCTTCTAAGAACAAAAGTACTAATAAGATATATCTCAATACCTGGACATCCAAAAAGGATGAAACAAAAAAAATTCTATTGTTCAGGTCTTACCAAGGATCTGTTAATATATTATATTTAGATCAACGTAACTGAAAATGTCAAATTTGGAAATACATGAGGCATATGCAAATCAACTCCATTAACCACATTGGATATTCCAAATACTTCCCAGCTTGCTAAATAGTTGACGAAAAGCCTGATTAAAAGCCTAATCTTTCTCATATTTAATTAATCAAACCGTTTTCTTTCATTATCTGAATAACTTCCATATTGTATACTGAACTTTTCTTTGTCAAAATGTACTGAAGTTCAGTTTTTGTACTTCGTCAATTTTAACTCCTGCAATAATTCAAGCAATATGACAGAAAAAATAGTTCTATCTCCCATGTAAAACAGAATATAATCCTAGTCGAATTGCAAAAGCCAACAACACAGGACAAGGAATCCCCTCCAATGTTTAAAGACATTTGCCGGCCATTGATGCCCTAGTTGAATCCCCTCCAATCTTTAAAGATGTGCACATATATTACTCATCCTCCCTCAGATCTTCTATAATCAGAAGTAAAACAACAGTGAACTGTCACACCGACCTGAAGGATTAACGAATTACCTCCATTACTGTAGCAACAGAAGTGAGTCAAGGCATGGCAGATGGAGAGGGTCAGTGGACGGGATCAGTGGCAGAAATAAAGGCGTGAGGCCGGAGCCCCTGTCGTTGAGGGTGAAGAAGATGTCGCGGCGGGTACGGACTATTGGAGGGAGCAGAGAATGTAACCGCGATGCTCGAGTCCAGTGCTCTCACGCGAGCTCCACGAAGGCAGCGGCGGATCTCGAGTTTCCTGCTAGTCTTGTGACGTCAATGTCGGATAAGGTGTTTCTTCGAACTGAGGAAGACCGCGGGGACGGCGTCCGCGGCGGCGTGCACGGGGACATGGGGCGGGGGGCTGCGATTGAGGAGAGAGGCGCCGCGGTGTCATGGTCGACGCCGGCAGTGGCGCGCGGGGGGAGGCGCCGTGGGTCTTCTGTACGGCGGCGGCGCGCGGGAAGAGGCGCCGTGGGTCTTTTGTACGGCGGCAGCATCGACCCTGTTTCTCTCGGGCGTGGAAGTTGGAACCGCTATATGCGGTACCTGTTTAGTGTAGACGGGATTAGTGGAGAGGAGATCCTACGCGCGCTCAACGCGTTGAGTTGCTCAACATTGGGTGGATTAGGATCATTGGATCTAGTTAGTGTAGGGTTCAGATTTGTTGGATCTGCTTCTCTCTTCCTTTTTTATATTAGTGGAGATTGTACGGCGGCAGCATCGACCCTGTTTCTCTCGGGCGTGGAAGTTGGAACCGCTATATGCGGTACCTGTTTAGTGGAGACGGGATTAGTGGAGAGGGAGATCCTACGCGCGCTCAACGCGTTGAGTTGCTCAACATTGGGTGGATTAGGATCATTGGATCTAGTTAGTGTAGGGTTCAGATTTGTTGGATCTGCTTCTCTCTTCCTTTTTTATATTAGTGGAGATTGTACGGCGGCAGCATCGACCCTGTTTCTCTCGGGCGTGGAAGTTGGAACCGCTATATGCGGTACCTGTTTAGTGGAGACGGGATTAGTGGAGAGGAGATCCTACGCGCGCTCAACGCGTTGAGTTGCTCAACATTGGGTGGATTAGGATCATTGGATCTAGTTAGTGTAGGGTTCAGATTTGTTGGATCTGCTTCTCTCTTCCTTTTTTATATTAGTGGAGATAAGGACAATAGACCGTTACACGAGTTGGCGAGAACAAAAGTGATTTTCAAGTAGACTTGGAAACAAACTGTACAACTACACTTGAGTCCTAGTCTTATGACAGGCTTTTAGATTTGTGTAAGCACTTCTGCACATTGCAGAAACAGCGTACTTTACATACATTTTAATTGGCCAGTCCTTCAAGTTTTGTGCAGAAACAACGTACTAATACTTTACATACATTTTAATTGGCCAGTCCTTCAATTTTTTTTTAAATGACATCCATGTTAGTTCTATATCCTGCCGTGCACTGCATCTACAGATCCAGTAGTCAATAAAATTATGTTGGGAAATAAGAAGCAGTGTGAGTCCCTAGTGCATCCATGAGACCATGAACGCCACCAACTAATTGCTCGAGGAAAACAAGACCCCTCGGGCCGCCTCGCGCGAGGCAGCTCTGCGGGCTCCCCAAACCCTAGCAAAACTACTCCTCGATCTCATCTCCTCGGCCGCCGCCGGCATCGGCGGTGGCGGCCGCGCTCGGCTGCCAAAGGCGGGGGGCGACGGCAGCACGCTAAGCAGGCCCTCCTTCGCGCGGGAGCAGGTCTCCTCAGGGATGGCGGTGGGAAAGATGGTCCGGCGGTGCTGCCTTGGCGGCGGTTGCTGGAGCATGGCGGGGCAACGGGGGCGCGGCGGAGCTTGTCGGGGAGTGGAAGAGATCGCGACGGTGGAGATTTGGCAGGGAGAGCGGGTCGCGACGGCACCCTTGGACGAGACGGCGGCGCCTGTCGCCCATCTGCGTTGCGGTGCGCGGCGGCGTCCCGCTGCCTGCCGGCTTGGGTGGAGGAGGATGTGGCGGGCTCGATTTGGGCCTTCGCGGGTCCGATCTGGGCCTCCGCGGCTGATCTTGGCTTCCGTGACTTCGCTGTGGAGTCCTAGGGTCGATGGATGCTCCCCATCCAGGTTGGAAGTGGATGGACCGTGGCTCCTAACCATGTGAGTTTTCCGGCGAGTAGCCTGGGCTGCTCGTTCGGCCATGATAAATGTGGTGTTCCTCGGATCTCTCGCCCGCCAGGACGAAGATCTTCCTTATGCATGTCCGTCTCGATTTGGCTAGGTGTTGAGTTCTGGATGGCTCCGCTGGCAAATGTAACGGTGCTCGTGACTGGAGTTTGCTGGTTTGGGAGGTATTCGGTCGTGCACGCCCATGCTTTTATTTCGATCGTTTGATTTCGGAGAGAACGACACGAAGCTCTGTTTTGTGTTGCCAGCAGATGACATTCTGGTCCATGGCGTATCAGAGACGGATAATTTCTTGAAGGCCGATTTGGAGGACTAAAAGTGGAGGATCAAGTTGTGGTGTTTGTTGAGGGGTTTTCTTGGTTTTCTGGGTCTTGAACAGCAGTATGCAAGTGGGGGCAGCAGCACAGGTGAAGTTCAGAGTCCTACCTTTCAGATTGAAAATCTAAGGTCTAGCCTTAATTGGTTATGCCTGGCAATGATCTTGTTGAAGGCATTGTTTTGAGAGCGGGGACTATCTCCAGAGTGAAAACTTGAGATCTTTTGATCGCGTGACGACGGTGCTTGTGCACCGTTTCCTTGTTGGAGGTGTCGCTGGTGGAGAGCCTAGGTTTCAGGTGTTGTCTTGGTGGTGGTTGTACTGTTGTTTTTAGGACTAGAGTTTTGTAGCGGGACTTTTTTCTTTCTTTTTTAGCTGTGTGCATCCATACTACCATTAGGTATTACGTTGTTGTAGAGGCTGGGTATATTTGGTATATATTGATATTAATATATTCCCTTTATCGAAAAAGAACGAACCCCTAAACCAATGGAATTATATTTGGATATTGAATATAAGATTATAAAATTTGTAGGAGTTCTGTTATTTTAAAAAACTTTTGGGAGTTCTATTTTCTTCAAAACATAAAAGTAATATTAAAAACTACAATTTGGATTTTGAAATTATGAACCACCCCTTCTCACCTTGTAATGCTACATTGTCTATATGAAGCCTTTTTGCAAGAAGAGGGAGTAAATTCTATATAATCTTGAAATATATTGTCATGAAGTCTTATTTGCCAAAGTTTCAAAATCAAACACAATTTAAATTCTAAAGTTCAAATAACTTTATATTATTAACTTTAATTTTTCTGGTCGAGATTGATCTTATGGCCTTTAATTACCTGAATTTACAAATTAAACAACTTCCAAGAGTTATTGTGTACTAATAATAAATAAAAATCTCTTGTTTTATATTTTGCACTTAAATCGATTGTTTTATATTTTGCAATGCATATATTATTTGTAGATAGGCTTTTCATATAAGAGGGAGAGATATATGCTATATATATTGTCTTATGGAAAGGAGAAAAAAGTATATGTCATCTGATAGAGTAACCTCTCTTTTATTAGTGGATTGCAACTAGTTGATGTTCATAAATATACATCAAGATATCACGACCGAAAGATATACATATACATGTGTAAACGGATCACAACCGTTACGACTACCTAGTTATACCTAAACAGATCTCTAATCTTCATAGTTCTAACAGAACATGTCAGAATTGATAGATAATTAAAAATTATATGATGAATCTAATATGCAGAAACATTATCAGCCAATTCACACTTCAAACTAAAATTTTATGTGCTCGTATTATATTAGTTTGGAAATCTCTGTATAATACTTTTAGTTTTATCAGTTCTATTTTATTTCACAAGATAATTCAGATCTTGATAAAAAATATCACTGGTCACATCATAGAGTTTTTTCTAAGATTAGTGTAAAATAAAATCCTTATGCACATTAAAATCATTTACAATTTGTAGCATCCAAATCTTATATATGTCAAGAACGTACAAAGAAACCTAAAGAGAAATCACCTCATTTTAAACATATGGTCTTAAATAATATAATTTCCTATCATACTTAACAGAATTAAATTACATATTATTGACTCTATGTATATGAAATTTTGTTATAAAAACTAGCAACGTGGCCCTCGCAATTGTGAGGGCATCAATCGAAAATGTTTGTGTAACAATTCTACATTTTATGGACCATTTTTTCAATTGTGAGACCATATATCATGCTTGTTGCAAGATAAAAGTAGAAATTGTATCTTGCATTTGTTGATGCCATTAATAAGGTCATGCATCGTATCATCAAATATCATGTTACCAAATCTCATTTATGTTGTTCATTTAGCAGGCTATGCGAATTGGACATCCTGATACACTAAACTGGATCAAGTTCGATCAGTTTTTTAGTATAGAATAGATAGGTAGAATAGATAGATCTTAGGTGTCTAAGTTAAGATACAATTTTTCTTAGTAATTCACTCATTTCAACATAATTAATATGATTGTTTCTCATTTGATAAAAGAGTATTTACTATAGTCCCCCTATAATGTTAATATATCCAATTAAAATGAGAAAAATTCATGCCACCATTGATTAATCTATAGCACTTACATTCGCCATATGGTATATGCGTGAGTTCTAATCTATTTTATTGTTGTTATGTACCTTGGGAGAGATTCGTAAAGTTCAACATATAACAAGCATCCTGATGGAGGTTTCTCAAGTACATACTTGTATATGTTAGATGCGAGTAAATAGGAATTGTAGAATATATGATTGTATATCTTTTTTTTAAACATTTATATAAGGACAACAGACCGCCTCATTAAAAACCTTCAAGTCCCTACTCTAAAAGGAAAAGAGTGTGTCTAGAACCTGCTGCCACAACAACCAGTACAGTTACAATTGTGTGAAGAAAGTCACATCTTTGATTACATTGGGGCTGGATAATAAAACTAAAGGGCTCGCAATCCCAAAAAATAGGATCATTAGAATCAAAACAAGTTTTAGCTAACTTATGCGCCACCATGTTGCTTCCCTGAAACAATGTTGTATGGAGAAAGGCCCGATCCTACTTGCCACCTGAATGCAATCAGAGAGGATAGCATGATAAGGACCATGAAATGAAGTAGAGAGCACGAGCCAGCAACTGCACCCCCTCCCTTCACGAATAATAGTACACTAGATTTTTATGTGCGCCTTGGCGCACGATCCCGTGGAGTCTGTGCTAATGTTCATTTTGTATAACATCAATAAAAATAATCTGCCAATATGATAATACATTTTTAAGGTGTTACTTAAAATAATTAAGGTAAAAATCTCCATAACTCCTGAAACTCATAATCTTGGTTAGTGGAAGCAATTAGGAGTGGCGCACGACCCCATATTTTCGCATTGATAAACAATTTGCAAAGCACTTCATAGTAGGCTGAGAGAACTATCAGGTACTCTTAAAAAAAACATGTGCTTCACACATACAAAAATGATATTTTAGCACCTGGTAAAACACTATGTTAAACATACAAATCGATGTAAAGAATGTAGGAAAATATATCACACATAACAGAAACAAATGCATACAGATGTTTCATCTTTCATCAGTCTCCACCAAGATCCACTAAACATGAAACTTGGTAACATAAGGTAACCAATTCTACTACCATTATCAGAAAGAGGGCACCTACTTCAGATGTACCAAACGACCAATTATTTGTAGTCCAGAGAATGAGAAGAACACGGAAGAAACATCTATGAGAAGTTTATAACACTAAAAGCTAAGACTTTTGAAGAAAAAAAAAAGCAAAGCTGGAATCAGAGGCTGGTACCACGTTGAGCCTGAAACAAACAAAAGATAAACATGCCAACTGGAATGGTTGTCTCACACCGCCTCCATATGAAGATGATAAGTTAGGTTTTATTCTTCTTGGCTGATGTCTCCACATGCGACTTCTTTGATGGTTGTGCATGCCTAAAAAATAGCTTAAATAGAATATGGGTTAGGAAAGGGACGTGTACAAACAATACTGAGGTTGTATATCAAATTCCCAATCCAATTGTTCATTCTAGAATATTTGAAATGTCCATGCTAGTGGTATCGAACCACCTTCCGTACAGGATTTAAACATATACTATGAACAGATAAAAGTTCCACAATTATAGCGCACAAGCAGGAGCAGATTACTACCGACGCATAAAACATAAGGATTTGGAAGAAATGCAAGTAACAAATATATCGACTTCTGCTGCTGATATATTACATTTTTATGTTCATAAATTAGCCTATAATAATTTTAGTAAGTAAGTAATTTGTCTTCCAATATAAATTCATAATAACAAAATCTCAATAGAGTGCAGGTATAGGAAAAGAAGAGTTTGCAAGGTACTCACACTCAGGAATCAAGAAAGCATGCAAAATATGCCGAAAAATTAGTGAAGTGTCTAAGTGGTAGATTATCATGTGTGCTAGAGAAAAGCAATAAAATCAGATCAAGTAATCTTGATATCAGGTCTAAATATGGAGGCGCGAAGCTTGAATATGGTGTGCTTGGTTAACGTATGCACCAACGACAATATCTTACCTAATAAGCAATCAAAGAACACCCAGCACTTGTGTTTCGTTATATGAGAGTGGGCATTGAATTCGCCCCTCTGCTCTTGGTCGTATTTCATCGAATAATAAGGTCACTACGAATTTTGCACCAAGGTAAATAATTGTAAATAGAAAACCAAGTCAAGTGGTCACAGAATCCACCGTAATAATATACTTTATTACTTCAGTTTCAGGAATAAAGTCTAGTAACCTGCTTTCGCCAAAATAGAATGCACAATAAACTTGAATAGAACAAACTCGTCTCTTTTTGTTTGGCCAGTCAGTGACCTCACCTTGAATATTGTAGCAATACACCTAGAATGCACAAAAGAGCACACTGAGATGGTTACACACATAGCCCAATTTTGAGGTGCTCTGAAAAAAATAATTCCGAGCGCATATAAGCAGGCTCCTTTGTTCCCTCGCCGTCCTGATCAAAATAGTCTATAAATATTGTCACTGCGCATATACACTAACCACAATTTATTCATCTCCTTTGAAAGTCTCTTCATTTATTTAGTTCCTCACCTCTCTCAAAGTCTCACATCAACATGACACTGCCCACTGCCATTGTGTGACGACAGTATAACTGAAACCGTGTGTGTTCATATGCCCATAATCTGAGAGGATCATGAGCAATCGTCTATGAACACCTGATTAAAAATGATATTTGAAATAATAGCTCCCCTTTCCTCATTCACATCACAGAGAAAGGATACAATAGAAAATAATAGTCCATTCGTCCGTGGACACTTTTGGGTGCATCAATAAGTCACAACAACTACATTAGAAAACTGTGTGCAAAACTACTACAGGATCTAGAAGGCTACATGATTGTAAGTAAAAAAAGGGAACCAAATATGAGAAATATGAGCCAAACCACGAGTTAGCTAGTTTTAGAGAAAACAAAGTTGAGAGAATCGTTTAAACCTAGCATGAGTCATTTCTGCATCTACCCTAGGAGCTGGCTATCACTATCAAATGGTCGAAATAATACCAATTTAAAACTGATGCTCGCTCTCAAAATAAGCAAGGTAGAAACAAATACACTTTGCTATATAAAATTAGAAATTAAATAACCAGCCTCTATTAAAATGAGATCGTGAGGTCACTTGTCATGCACTAAATAGGACCAATAAGTAAACTACATGTGGACAGTGGACAGTGGATACACCATTCAATACAGACACATGAATAGCAGCAGTGATCTGAATACTTGGAGGAAGCCGGCGATATGGTGGATTTTTCTCCTTCTCCGTAACCCTGGCAGCAGAACAGAGTAGAGCACATTAAACAGTTGAGATGTGAGAAGTAGCAGAACAGGGAGTATTAATTAACAGCAAGGGACCTTATTGGCAACAGGTACTAAACTCAGTTAGCAATAGGTATTGTGCATAGCACAGTGTACTTGCATTGTCTGATCAACTAATTGCCTGAAATCAATAACTACAGGAGTACAGTAGACCAATTTTCGATCTGAGGCTATTAAACTCAGTTAGCAACAGGTACTGTGCATAGCACAGTGTACTTGCATTGTCTGATCAACTAATTGCCTGAAATCAATAACTACAGGAGTACAGTAGACCAATTTTCGATCTGAGGCTTCGACTTAGTCCTTTCTCCCCTTCTCTCAAGTAGAGTTGACACCAAAATCTCAGCTATTTCTAAAATATATTAAAGGAGTTGACCATGCAAATGTTAACTGGACAAGTGGACTGATTAAAAAAATGAGAGCATGCAGATAAGACTGTAAAGTACATAGTGATAGAAATGTCATCACGTATATACACCACAATAAAAATCAAACAACCATCACACTTTAAGGTTGGTCACTCGATCAAACCCTAACTGCTGACGGCACACAATATGAGTTGTAGCCAAGGAAAACCTCAGGAACCGTCACCTACTCGAGACTAAAGGCAATAGCCACACAATTGTTTAGAAGCGTACTTGCTACTAATTGATCATATGCTAGTTATTGGAATATGAATACATATCTTCTAGCTGAAAGCAATGGCTACGAAGGAAACTTGATAAAAGGTACAAAGAACTCTCGTTATATGTATATAAAAGGAACTACTCTTTTATTCACAGTACATGCAAGATACAAAGGTCATGAACAATTTATTTAGAGAAAATAGATACAGATAGGAAGAGCATGTGTGGATAGCATCTTTTCAAGAAATAAATATATACCCAAAAAAAAAACTCGTATTGTATTTCAGAAGTTCCGTGTTATTCAGTTCTATCCTCATTTCACATGGAATCTTTTTTGTTTTAAGCTGACTGATAATAAAAAGTGAGAACGGAATATAAAAGAGCGGCCTTCAACTAAAACTAAAACAACCTACACGAGACTTCAAAATCATATATCACAAAAGATTCCTGAGAAAGTAGAAGAAACTCACCACGTTATCAACAAAATTAGCCAGCCATCAAGACCACCGACTTAAAGTTCCATTGAAATTATTGAACTACAATCACAATCAAGCACATGATAACAATTGGAGAAAAAGATATAGATCTTTTCACCAATTAAGGGTAACATTCTCCACCCAAAAATGCTTATGCACAAAATCGGGCATCATCGAACACAAGTATGTTTCTTTTAGACTAAAAGAATTGGCACAAATCCAATAAAAACTTAATAGCACCCTGAAAATCGAGATCATTGAAGGGGCCTCCCAGCCTCGCTGTACATATCAAAGTGGTAGGTACTATTTTTTACCTTCCAAGCTGTACATATCCTAGTCATGCAACAAACTCAATACATAGAACAAAGTAAAATTACCTAAAAGCTCTCCATATGGTGACTTGTAGACAACAAAAATCTAGAGTAAAATCTACAAACCATGCATAAAAGTGACCAAACTGTGCACGATGGTTTAGTGTTAGAACATGTACAAATTGAGGACAGCTTCATGGACAATCAATCACCTTGTTGCTGCAAGATGTGAAGAAAAAACAGCACAGTGGAGGGATCACCTTGTTGATGTAGGTTGGTGTTGAGCTGCAACCTAGCTAGGAGGTAAGATTGATGCAAAAGAACTTGCATGCCATGTAAGCGAGCTAGGAGGTAAGTTTACAATATTTTCTGGTAACATAACTTGCTAGGGTAAGATGACCATGAAAGTGAAGCAAATAACCAGGAGCATCTTGTTATCATATTACAAAACAACAACTAAGTTAATAATCAACTTACCATATAATATCTCAGCCAACACTCTTAACTCCTGACCGGGCCAACCTACCGCTGCTACCCCTTGCCGCCATTGATCTCTTCCCAGTGCAAACTTCCAAGCACACACTAGGCACTTGAGCAAAATAACACATTAAGGTATCAACAAAAGAACCGAAGAGGGAATCTATATGAAAAGGGAGATGTTACCTACAGGCTGCACCTGCTAGAGCATGGAGCCGGCCGTACTCTGAAAAAAAGAACTGAAAAAGGAATCTATATGAGAAGTGACATCCGTATTGTGAAGATGGCTGTTGCATAACAAATAATCACAGTAAAAATTTGTTTCTTTCAAAAATGATAACCCCCTACGTAAAAGGCAATTGAACATTGTCTTGCGGCCGTTCTTTGATGTTGAAAAGCAAGCTAAACTTTCTTCTCCTATGAAACTCCACAGACTAAAATGAAACACATCAATCAGAACTGCTAAAAGCGATTACAGACAAGCTATTCATTGTCTACTATGCAGGTCCTGGAGCTTCTCATGCACAAGCTATTCAAGGGCTACAACCAACTACAAGTGCCACAACCAACTTCATCATAAGAAATAGTACCAGTAGCTACTTTTCTCTCCAGATTTTGAGAAGAAGAACACAAGAGGAAATCACCTTTAGAGAAAATCTTGGAGTGGTTCATGGAGAAAATCATGTGGTGCTACAGCCCTGAAAGGAGGGAATCGTGGAAATCAGGGGGTACATACACAGAGGGAGGGAGAGAGAGAGGGATTGGGGCTTACCGAGTAGGGGAGGGACGAAGAGGAGGGAAGACAGCCGGCCTATCCTCGCCCGCTTGCCCTCCAGACGCTCCCCGCGGGATGCGGGCTGCCCCCGGTGGCCGCAGCTGCCGATGCAGTCCGTCCGGACGAGCACGGTGCGCCACACGTCGGCAAGAAGCACGAGCCGCCACTCCACCGGGTCGTGGTCTCGCGCGATGTGCCGCTGTAGGCAGAAAGGAGGCTCCATGCCACGCTCTCTCGTGCTTCTCCCATGGGCCAGAGATACATAGGAGGATGAGGTGAGTTGGTGCCTGTAGCTGGCGGCGGAGGACACGGCCAGAATCGACCGAGATCTGAAGAAAATCGGCGGCGGCGGCTAGGGTTCGTAGGAGAGTACCCGTGGTGTGGGGAGGAGACGGAGCGTCCGTGCGGGGATTGGGGGAGGCGCGGTGCCGGCGGCGCAGAGGAGGAGCCGGAGCAGGGAGGAGAGAGGCGCAGGAGATGGAGGTGGCGGCGGGATGGAGGGCGCGAGGGGAGAGGAAGGGGAGGAGACGGGCAGAGGAGTGGGGATTGGGGAGCGATTGGGGGCGTGGCGATTGGTGGAGGGCTAGCGAGAGATCGGGCCGAGCGGGGCTTTTCGCGACCCATGGATAAAACGTGGGTTCGCGCGAGGGCCTCGCGCCCTGGACGGAACGGCCGGCCGAGATCGCGCCATGTCAGCTCGATCGGACGGCCGAAAATCCAAACGCCTGTGAGAGCTCCATGAGGGTGCAGCAATCATACCGTGGGATACAGCTCATGTTCCATTTGGAAAAAAACATGCATCTACATTTAATTTGTAGGAATTCATCGGAGGCTTACACCAATTAAATTCTTTAGGTTCAGTCTTTCTTTCAGCAGCACAGTAATTCGACTTTAGGGCTTGTAATGAAAAAGCTGATTGGCGAGGAGGCGCCACTGAGTCTCCCTTTACAAACTCTCATAGCTGCCACCATATATACCATGCCCCAACCAGAATCAGTTCCTTTAAGTCCGTTTTAACAATTCCATTTCGAACTTGGATCAGATCCCTAAGAATTTTCTCTAGAACAAGTGAGACCGACCTGACTAATGGCTGATTCAATATAGGGGAGAATCCCTAATGATCGCCAAATATCCTTAGCTCTCCTACAAGAAAACACCAAATGAAGAATATCATCTGGTCCTTCAGAACAAACCGGGCATTGTGAGAGACATGGATATGCCTATCCGGAAGAATCGACATTCCAGGAATGGTTCCATGCAAGCTTTCCAAGCATTTTTTTTTAAATCTTGCTAGGAATCCTTAACTTCCATAATATATCCCAAACTGGGTTCATGGTCGACACACCTTGATGATCCACTCTATTAAGTCTCCGGCCATCCAAATAAACATTTTCAAAATGTACGAGACGTCTTATGAAAGTTATCTGCAAGTTGGGTATTACTCATTTATGTGCCCCCTCTCATGCTCAAATTGGATTTTCATGATCAGGTGACAACACATTCGTGCTATGTGCTTGGTATAAAAATAAGGTCATTTGCAACGAACACAAATATAAATTTAACACGCAATGTACGGTTGTAGTATTGTGCTTCGGTCTTTTCACCTAGTTTAATATGACACAGAAAGGTGCATAACTCGACCTAAAAAAATTGTTTCAACACGTAGTCTCCCATAGATATTTTTATGCGGACATAGGAATTAATATAACAATCACTTCACCTAGTTTAATGTGGCACACAAAGGTGTATAACTCGAACTAAAAAAAATTGTTTCACCATGTAGCTAGTCTCCATAGATATGTTTATGCGGATCTAGGAACATAAAAATGACTTCATTTTTACAAAATTTACTAAACCAACACTATGAAATGGTCTAGACCTTCGCCACCGCTCCATTCTAGGGAGAAAGATTAGGATGCCTTTGATGGTGCAACTCATGCAATCCACCACTAATGCAAACCAAACTCGACACACGCCGACGAGATCTAAAGTTGTTGATACACAAAAACTAAACACCACATGCTCGAAACGCGAGCCAAGATTTCCGTTAGATCTTAATATGAATTAATCATGTGGTAACTGAGAGATCCAACAACAGACATTTCATGTCCTATTGTCTAAGTCTGAAACCTAATATGTGGAATCGAGGTAACACGGATGTGCATCACCGCCATGGTGTCCATTGGCAAGATGAACTTATCGATGATTTGCTTGTTCCAACCCTCACGCTTGACCTTTTTGCTAGCGATTTGAGCATTCAAGAGGAAGAGCGAGACTTTTTTTTTCTTCCGTTTGAGGTTTTGGGATTTTTTTTTCGAGTGGAGAAAAGGTCGGATGAGGAGAAATACAATCAGCGCTGGGCGATCTGAGCCCACCGTTCTTTCTCGTTCGGCCTTTATCCCATCTACAAGGCCCGTGCTTGTCTACCAGGCCGAGCCCACCTTAACCCTACCGGATTGAGCCGTCCACCTGGCGTTCCCCAGGACCCACCATCAACTTGTCAAACAAGCCGAAGACCCTATGCTTTCGTCCCACTGACAAAGGACCCCACATAACCACTTTAAGCTCACCGCCGCCCGAAAGAAAAGTCGAAAAATCATTTCTTTCTTCTTCCCCACTCCGCGCCGATTCCCAGAGCAGAGCACTCCGCCAGCCTCCCTAAACCCCTCCTAGAACCCTAATCCGCCTCCGCCTCCGCCATGGACTCCTCGGCCCGATCGGGCGCCGGCGGCGCCGCGGCGTATTCCACCCCGCGCGCCTGGATCGTGGCGGGCGTCGCCGTCGCCGGGGTCATCGTCCTCGCGGAGGCCGCGCGGCGCCGCCGGAGGTGGCTGCGCGGCAAGCCCGCCGCCCCGCCCGACTCCGGGGCCTTCTGCGAAAGCCTCGTGCTCTCCCCGCCGCCGCAGGCCCCGCCCCCCGCCGCGCGCCAGCAGCTCTCGGACCTCACCTTCGCCGTCGGCGACAAGTGAGCGCCTTTTCTTTCTTGCTTCCTCCTCTGCTTCGCTGCTCGGCGGGATCATGGGTTTCCTTCATGCATTGGTTTGATCCCCTTTGTATTGCGTTTTTAGCTTCGAGATCGAGGGCTATGTAGCCGGCTTCGGGAACCCGGACTGGAAGAGGACGCACGCGGCAGCGAGCCGCACGGCGGTGGCCGTCACCAACCTGCTGAAGCAGGGGGCTACCTGCGTCGGCAGGACTGTCATGGATGAACTCGGCTTCGGGTTCGTACTTTCTTTCTTAGCTCAAACTGAATCGATTTTGCTTGATTGGAACGATTTACTACTGTTCAGAATCGTCGGTGCCAGGTTACTGTGAGTCGTTTTGACTATTTTAGTGTCCTCTTAGATGCGAGCTTATGATGTATATATGATTTGGAAACTGGAAGGGGAAGTTCAACAATTGGTTTAGTGTGTAGATCATGAGTTTGAAGAATATCATGCCCCCTGCATAAATCTGAAAGAAAACTGATCTGCTCTGTTCCCCATTTCATCCTGCCCTGTTTCTTAATTCAAGAAAAGTAAAGGCTTTGATAATTGCAAATGCAATCTAAATTTTCTGTGTTGTCCTCTGCATTATTTGAGACAGAAAACAAATCATTCAGTTTGCTGCATGCTCAGGCAATTGCCCCAAGGCATTCCCAAATGCACTGTCGTGTAATTATACAACCTAAGCATTTTGTGTGAACTGATCCTTACAAGTTGTTGAATTTCTTTAGGGTTTTGCATAGAGAACTGATCCTTACCCAAATGCACTGTCGTGTAATTATTACAACTCAAGCATTTTGCGTGAACTGGTCCTTACAAATCTTTGAGTTTATATAGGGTTTCGCAAAGACAATGTTAGATATATACTGGAGTTGTTTGTTTTACAAAATTTGCTGGTTCAGGGTACTTCTGTAGATAATTTTGAGGTGCTACAAGTGGATTATTCGGTTGAAAAAATAGGGCAAGCCACTGTTTTTCACTTGAGGTGTGCTTGTTTAAGTCTATATATCTGGAAACTTGATGTGCAGTAAATGACCTTCAAGGAGGAAGCACATAACTGGATCAAACTGTGTGGAACCTTCTTTAGCTATTGATTGAAGTGTTTGGAGTAGGTGTATGATGTCAGTAAAATGGTGCACAAGGTTATTCGTGGTAACAATTTAAAAATTCAGAAGATGCAAGATAGATTCATTTGGCATAGTCAACCCCTGCATCCGTTTGGTGGATGGCCAGCTGATGGTAGCAAAGCTAGCAAAGTTGCTTACATGTTGGGGCTGTCGTAAAATAATTCTCAACTTGACTGCTTGAGTCATAGTTTTTATGCATAAGTTTTGCATCACCTATAGCTAGTATTTTTCTAGTCATTCAATTCAGATTGACACCTGCTTAAATCATTAGAAAGATTCTTTTGTCATATTAATTATTAACAAACCCCAACTAAGACTCACCAGACATTTATCTATACGATTGCTGCATAAGATCGATGAAGAATTCTTACACTATCGTTTAACATGATTTTACAGTGTTACTGGACAAAATTTGCACTACGGAACACCAATTAACCCATCATCTCCATCAGTTGTCCCTGGAGGTTCTTGCAGTGGCTCCGCTGTCGCAGTTTCTGCACAGCTTGTCGACTTTGCTCTTGGTATTTTACTTGTAGATTTTTACTCACTTGAAATTTCCTCCGCCTGTATTTGTACTTATCCGTGTGATGCAGTTTTTTTCCGCGATATGCGTTTGTTTGCCTCACAAAAAACATGCAACCTTCATATGTGATAATGGCTCATGTATCTGTTCTTGTACTCAATTGTTCTTATCTTATTTTCTTACACTCTTATTTGTATTATATACTTCCTTCATTTTAGAAGGCACACATGCTTTCCAAAACTTAACTTTGACCAACGATTATTCCAACTACTATGTGATTTTTCTATACAAAATCTGTATTATAAAAAAGTTATTTTTAATTTGGGTCCAACACTATCAACTTTTATCAAGTTGTCAAAATATTGTTGACCAAATTCTTGGTAACGATAATTCTTAGAAACCTGTGCGCCTTATAAAAATTGGAGGTAGTGCTTGTCCAGAAACTCAGAACAAAATGGATTTTTACATAGCTATGTTTAGTCTGTTCATTGTGATTTGTTAGTTCTCTCTTATGTTTGTTCCTTTTCATACTTTGTGATACTTTTATCGTCCATGATTATTTTAGTACTTGTTCAACTGCTACACATCTTCTCCTTTACTCCATGGATATTTTCTTGATGCAAAGTGAGCCTGGTTATTTTGCATGTTTGGCTCTTTTAGATATCCGTTCATATTCCACATGCAAACTTACCTTTAAGCCCTGAAACTCTTGTAGGTACTGATACAACTGGCGATTTGAGAATACCAGCATCTTTCTGTGGTGTACTTTGTTTCCGGCCTTCTCATGGAGTGGTGTCTACTGTTGGGACCTTAGCAAATTCACAAAGTCTAGATACTATTGGTATTTTCTTACCCTTATTAGTTTTTTATATGTCTCATTGTTTATGATGACTTACTGTGACAAGAATATTTAATTATCTATCTGTCCAATAGAAGAAGTTACTTATATGTAACATAGTACCCAACAAACAAGGATAGCTAATGCTGTAAAAATGTGACCAGACAACTAGTATGTTCATAAGCCAATGAAGATCGTTCTGATTCAAACCTCATCATTTCACGTTGAACTGTTTTGAGTGAGAATAGATTACCAACTATTTTGGGGGTTCTCAAACTATAAGTGATATATATATAGCTGGCCTTATATGATTACTGCTACATCTTTACAAAGTACTACTACCTCCGTCCCAAGGAATAAGGCGCACGCGTATTTCAAGATGAACTTTGACCACAAAAGTTGAGCAACAAAATCTTGGTTATATTATATGTAATTAGTATCGTTGGATTCGTATTGAAAAACACTTTCTAATGATGTTAATTTCATACAAACAATCTTTATATATTTAGAGTAATACTTAGTCAAACAAAAAGCACGTAAAACGATGGCGCCTTATTCCTTGAATCGGAGGTAGTATAGTATGTCTATAGATCACAAGACCAGCCTTCACTTAGAGCTAAGAGGCCTTTCATTGCATGCTTTGTTTTCTCCATGGGATATCCATGTAGATTGTTTCTTATTCTGCTTGCTTTCTGATCCTTTTTAGGATGGCTTGCACGAGATCCTCGTATTCTGCATCGTGTTGGAGATATTCTTTTACCTGCTGCTGTAGGCGGGTTTATTAAGGGAAAAAGGCAGTTGATTTTTGCTGATGATTGCTTTGAGTCTCTGAAGGTTCCCAGCCAGAAAACTGTGCATGTCATAGAAAGTGCTGTCCTTACATTACCTGGATGTAAGCCATACTGATGTCTCTATTTCTTGAACACATCTCTCATTAGGTTTATTTAGATTATGCAGCCAGATGTGAGACATTCAACTTCACATCTATATTGCAGATCAGCCACCTAAGCACATCGATATTGGCCAGTATATTATTTCAAATGTTCCTAGCCTGAAGGAGTTCTGTGAACCTTCTACAAATATGCAAGAAGGAAATTCGGCCTTGAAAGCTCTATGCACAGTTATGCTGTTATTACAGAGGTTTGTTTCAATAATTCTTCTTCTCCGGTAGAATCAACTGATGAAATCCCAACAAAAGAAATCTGGAAAATGGTAGAAAGTATACTGAGTAAGGTCCTTGAAGGATTAAACATTTGTTATCAATAATTCGGATTGCAGTAATGCCCAGCAATGATGTACTTTTGTAGCATTTATCGAAGTTTGCTGAATCACTGTTCAAACTAGTATCTGTATCCTCTTTGCGGCCTGAATTGACGAGTGAAGAGTCCAAAGTGTTAAAATTTTACATGCCAAGTTGCCTAGGTATTTAGGATAGAAGTGCCAGTTTTACTGGTTCATCCTGTGTTAAATCAGTCAGCCATCGATTTCAAGCTGGTCATGACCACCATGTTCGCTAGTTGAATTGTACCTTATGCTTTAAATATTTGATTGCGAAATCCTAGAAAGAACAGTGTCCATGAGTTACCTTAGTTGCTAAACTCTTGTCTTCCTGGCTTGCTGATTTAGATCTATACTGTAGTTGGCCTTAGCTCATTGATGCTTTTCCACGAGATTAACATCAAACCTTGTTTTTGCTGTTGAGTGGCCTGTCCACACCATTTCGCCATCTATCACTAGATATCGCTTTCCAGCAAGCAGCTTAAATTTTCTTGGATACATGCACAATGTTCAATTGTTTGTGCAGTAAAATCAGATTATTAGTTTTTTTTTGCCATCTACTGTTCTTTTAGTATTGTATTGTTTGCTTAATTGCTTATGAACATGAACTAATCACTTTGAAATTTCTTTTTCAATCAACTATTCAGATATGAATTCAAAGCAAACCATGAAGATTGGGTTAACACTGTAAAACCCAAGCTTGGTCTTGAAATCACTACCCGTGTACTACAAGCTGTAAATTTCAGAGACGATAACATCAAATCTCTTTACACTGTACGTAGTGAATGGCGATCTGCACTCAAGAATCTTCTAAAGGTATTCTGCCACTTGACTCCTTAGTTGTGGATTGAGAGTGTTTCACTACCTTTTAGTTTTGACTTTATTTTATTTAGTTCTCACAGTTGCAATACAGGTACTCAACTATGCCTATTTTATAGATCCTTTGTTGTAAGGAGTTAACTTGTATAGATCATACTGTGGTAATTAGTGAATATGGGAGTTATTTGTTTGGTACTTGGGAAGCAAAAAACGGTTCTTACTTGACCAACCAGGCACTAGTGGCGGCATTGTTCAAAGAAGAACGAACTTAGACACCAGTCACTCCAGGGAATAAATTTCCACCCACTTTAGTCGGACTGTAGTGGACGGGTTTAAAACAATATGTTCTTAGATGGACTGGATTATGTGAAGAAGGAACTGATAGAGAATCTTTCTATGCATTCCATTACATTCACTCTATGTTAGATTGGAAAAGGGAAACACTGGAATTATGCATGATTTAATTTGGTTATATCCTTTTTTCAAATGATAAAGTATTGATTTTTTGCATGAAACACCATTTATCACACATTGTGTCAACCGTAGGCCTTCATGGTAAATTAATTCAATATTACTCCTTTCCAAAAGTTGCCATTGGTCTGAAGTAAGTGTTCATGATTTTTTTCTGCTTTTTCTTTCACGTGTCGTGATTCAGGACACTGGAATTTTAGTTCTGCCAACCATGGCTGGATATCCTTTAAAAAGAAACTCCAAACAGAGACTATCATCTGAATTTGAAGATAAAATGTACGCATTTGTCAGCATTGCTGCACTTTCAGGCTGTTGCCAGGTATTTTATTTAACCCATTTCAGGTAGTTCTTTGTTTTCCTATAGAATTTACAACCAATTCATGACCCCTTTCGCTTTTACAGGCCACTGTTCCCTTGGGAAATCACAATGATCGTCCAATATCTCTTTCATTTGTAGCGGCTCATGGATCAGACAAGTTCCTTCTTCGTGCTATATCGGATATGTATTCTACTATCCAGGAGCAAGTAGTTTCGGCATCGAAGTTGGCACCCCCGCCAGTAATCAACCATGATGTTGATGCATCAGAGCTGTTGAAAGAAAAGGTATATCTCTTTCATTTGTAGCAGCACATGGACCAAGTCTAATTCATTCTTCATGTTACCTTGGATATGCATTTTTCCCTTTCAAGAACACGTAATTAGGCATCCAGGTTGGTACTCTCACCAGTAACCACTGGTGATGTTGATGCGTCATTGCTAAAAAGTTTTTTTACAAACAATCTGTTGACCTTGGTAGCTAAGGTGTGTGTGGGAACATGTGTTGGGTGGTGAATATTCCATAGGATCCGATTTCTTATGAGCTCTTTGTTCTTGCTACTTCTTGTTGGAAATAATCAAGGTTTATGTGGTAGTTCTCAAGAATTGAGTGAGTCAGTTTACGATTCTGTTAGTTCTGCCTGTTTCCTGTCTAGTCCAACACACTGATTTTGGCAGTTAGTGAGCCTCAGTGCTCATGTATCCCAGAGTGTGAGTCTGTTACTGTGAGTACTATACTGATATATTAGAAGAGGGCGCAATGACTACCAAGCACAAGAAAATCAAGACATTTTTGCTTTCGTGTGTTCAATCTTGGGCAAAACTCAATAGTTTTGATTTAAAAAATTGACCACTATGTTCCAGGTTGATTGCGAATTTAATATTCTGTTTGAATTTCCAGTCTGTCTTTTTCTCTCTTATAATGTTTTTGTGCTTCTCCTATGCTGAAAAAAAATTTTAGTTAAGCAATAATGATTGATTTTTTCTCTGAAAAATAATGTTCTTTTGGACTTTTCCTTCTATGCCAAGAATATAAATTTAAAACAAAGAAACTGCGTTTCTGTCTGAATATTTGTGTATGCTAATTACCAGGACCTGCATCCGGGCCCCACCAAAACCACATAATAACTAAGTAAAAATATTTTAGATTTTGTTTGATTTTATGTCATGTTCATAGCTTGCGTCTACAAATTAGCTTTCTGTACTTTACAGGGAAATGATTCTTTCAAAAGAAAACAGTGGAGCAAGGCGATTGAGTTCTACTCTGAGGCAATTGAATTGAATGACACAAATGCGACATACTATTGCAATAGAGCAGCTGCTTTTCTGGAACTTGGCCGGTATACTTTCTATCATTCACTTTGACCACAGTTGTCTGAAATCAGAACTTTCAAGCTATGTACATTGAATCTTATGCAGTTTCAAGCAAGCTGAAGCGGATTGCGATCAGGCCTTACTGTTGGATAAAAAGGTAAGTCACTTTTTGTTGATTTCTCGTCCGTTCTCCATCGCTACATATCACTACTGTCTTCTGCTGTAATGGCGACATCAGAAATTCACAATTCTTATGTTTTTATGCTGTTGTTGCCTCAGAATGTCAAAGCATATCTACGACGAGGCGCCGCAAAAGAACGTGTTTTGAATCACCAAGAAGCACTCCAAGGTGTGGCAATTTTCTGGCATGTAGTTAGTCGTTACTAGTATATCTGATTGAAAATGTGGATCTTTCCTGATATTCTTGCTGGTCGCCAATAACTCACACCCAGTAAAGCTGGAGAAGGATTTTCTGGCAATTGTGCATAGCTAGGCTTAACATTGAGTTGACTGGTTTTACTTTCTTTTTGACGAAAGAGCAAAGAGTTGAGTGATCTTATCATAGACGTCAAACTAGTTGGCTGCAGAAGCTGAACTTGTGATGTGTAGTGTATTCACTTTTCTCAAAAATCCTCTCAAGGAGCTAAATCTCATTTGTTGTGTACAGATTTCAGGCACGCTTTAGCTTTGGAACCACAGAACAAAGCAGCCCTTGCAGCAGAGAAAAGAATACAGAAGCATCTCAGGTGAATGATGAGGGAGGCGCTTGAATCCCCGACCTGTGAATTTTTTTGAGACGCTGAAGCCAGTTTTGATCGAACTATCTGTGAATGAAGCCCCTCTGTTGAGTGAGAGAAGAGTAGCTCGTGAGGCTGTTGAACAGTTGCCTTCTGTAGTGCTGTGCTGTTGTTCTCGTCCATAAATTGAAATTTTGACATGAATTGTTGATGATATTAGCGTCTTATGAGTGCAGCAGAAACTGGCATACATCAAAATGTTGTTGGGGCTAGGTTGTCGGGACAAACATTCCCAACCGAGAGAGTTTAGTTGAGGTTGTACGAAGTAAGCCGATTTGCCTTCGAGAACATTCAGGGTACAGTACAGCGAATGTGATTTCACAATGGCTATCCTATGTTCAGACCATAACTTGAACTCATCTCGTTTATACTGTGTTGGGTTTCTCTGTATACACCACGCAAAGAAAATCCAAACGAACTGGGAAGTCAATTTCTACAACTCTACCCAACCTCTTCCGCACATTTGTCCGTATAATCGTGACCACAAAAGAAGAGGATAAAGGCATCTCCATGGCGCTAACCCAAACGGACGCTGGACCGCTTGGGTGGCCACGCGTGTCCGTTTAGGTCGCACACTGCGTCCAACGCGGCGACCCAAAAAATCGCCACGTGGTTCTTCTTCTTTGGACGCTGCGTCAAGGCAGGCCTCGACGGGACAGCAATGGTGGGCGGGCGCACCAGGATTTCCGCGCGTGCGAAAAAGCCATGGGCGCACGCTCGCGCCCAAGTTTCCCGCCAAGACCATCAGCTATAAAAGACGGTGCCGGCCTCGCAGACCTCACACCTGCTCTGCCATCCTTTCCCCCTCTACCTTCTTCGCGCCCTTTTCTCCCCCATCGCCATGCCGTGCACCCTGCAGACCACGTGGGCCAAGCTCTCCCTCGCTGCCCGCGCTAGGTTCCCGTATACGGAGGAGGAGGAGCGGCAGGACGCGCGTTGGGTCGCCGACGACGAGGCGATCCGCGTCGCGGCCGAGGGGGCAGCGACGAAGGAAGAGGACGCGGAGCTGGTGGAGGCGGCTGCGGGATGGATCCACGCGCTGGACCGAGTTTTTATCCGGTTGGACCCATTCAAACGCGCGTGCGCGGGATGGATCGCACTGTTGAAGCTCTAACTCACATAATAGAGGAAGCACACACTCTGTCTAGAAAGAGAAAACAGGTGCCGACGGTCACATCCGTTTCGGCGGGAACTGCCATAAAGCATTGAACACGTAGATCCCCGAACGCATGGACCACGATTTTCCCCGCGCGGCCGGCAAAGGGACAAACACTCAAGGTCGCGGCAACTGCACCGATGAGTCGCCCAACACGTAGCCGGCGCCGGACGGCGACCGCCAGTTTGTCCCCTCCTTCCACCGCGCGCGACCTTGTGTTTCCCAGCCCAGCTCATTGGCTTGGATAACTAAGCTACCGCCTTCGTCTCTTGCACAGTGCCCCACGGAGATCGATCGGAATGGAGGCGCAGCAGTGGCAGCAGCGCCGGCAACATCTCCGGACGCCCATGGACCCGCTCCTGTCCCTCGCCGGAACCTTCTTCTCGGCCTTCTCCCCTTCCTCATCCACCGAGCAGGGCGCAGCCACCTCCACGATTCTCCTCCTGCCGCTCCCCGTGGCCGCGGCGCGCGCGCTGTCCGTGCTCCGCCGGCTCGCGCTGCTGGCCACGCAGGCCTTCATCTCCGTCTTCTTCGCGGTCCTCTCCGCGCTCTCGCCCCCGCCACCACCACCACCCCCCTCGCTCGCGCCATCCTTGCCGCCGCCGCCGCCGCGCGCGGACCAGCACGGCAGCTCGCCGGCGTCCTCCACCAGCGTGGGCCGCGCGCTCGGGCACGTGCTCTGGGTGGCGTCCCGCCTGCCCGTCGCCTCCCGCAAGTACGAGCTCGTGCGGGGCCTCGCGGAGCGCCTCCTCGACGACAACGCGCTCGCCGGCGGCGCGGCGGTCGGCGCCGTGAGCCGCGCCGCGCTGTCCGCCGCGTTCGAGCGCACGCTGCGGCAGCTGGAGGCGTCGGCGAGCGGCGGCGAGGACTGGCCCGCCATGGAGCTGGCCGCGCGCGCGGTCAGGACGGGCATGCGGCTGTGGAGGCCGGCGGCCGCGGCCGTCGCCCCGCTGGAAGGCGAGCAGGCGTTCGGCGGGCCCGCGGCCGAGAAGCTCGCCGCCGAGCTGCTGTGGCTCGCGCAGAAGATGGCCGCGTGCGGCGCGGCGCGCGAGGCCGCCGTGCAGTTCGGCAACGCCCCGCGCCTCGGCGGCCGCGCGCTCGTCGCCGAGCCCACGCTCCAGGTCGCGCTGCTCCGGCTAGCAGGTACGTAACTACGTGCGGAACCATTTTCTGAGAAATTATCAAGAAATGTGCACGCTCACACGGACACTATTGGTGTGTGCAGTGTTCTTGTTCAGGCACGCCAACACGGCGGAGTTCGAGCAGGACACCGGCGACAAAGAGGGCGACAAGGCCGCGGTGGCGGAGCACCGGATGGCGATGCTGCGGTCGTGGCTGCCGCTGCTGTGCCGCGGCAGCACCGGGACGGACGCGCCGGTGCTGAGCGGCAGGGAGAGGGCGGAGATGGTGACGGTGCTGGAGGAGCTCATCGAGAAGCTGCGGTGGGAGCAGCAGGAGGAGGCCCTGGCGCTGTGGCTGCACCACTTCGCCGCATGCCCGGACACCGACTGGCCCAACCTCGAGCGCTGCTACACGCGATGGTACGCCGAGTCGCGCAACCTCCTCGCCTGAACAAGCATGAGCACGCAGTAGGTCTGAGCATTTTTTTCCTCAAGTGTGTACTGTGATCGAGTTGTGTATATACATACGTGACAGTATAGTGGCAACAATAAAAGAAAACAAGACATAACTACTTGTGTATTCTGCATTTTGTTTGCTCATAACTCTGTTCATAGACAGGCCTGGTGCAAATTTGAAACCCTGTCTCCAGAGGTATAATGAAACCAGATTTTTGCGGTGCTCTTAGTAACAATCTGAACAAGTCAGACTGAAGATGTCGATTATCGATAACAAGTTCATAAACATTATAGTTGGATGCTGCTCATTTACTGAATCATCACAAGAGCAGATAAAGTCCAAACTCCTAGTGTAGCATCCTCAACTTTGGAACGCCGACGCCTTACTACAGTTCTAACATCGGGTTGTGTGTCTGTCGTGAAATATATCAAGGCTTCTAGCTCTTTATTTTCAAACACTTAAAATTCGTGTTTCGAAGTTTCAAAAAGATCTGAAACAAAATTCTAGAGGTTGCTAATGATGTATGCTAGAGTTTTCCCAACAATACTGGGATAGGTACTTGTGTATTCTGCATTTTGTTTGGTCATAGACTCTATTCCTACACAGGCTGGTGCAAATTTGAAACCCTGTCTCCAGAGATAGAGCGATGACAAACAAATTCATACCAATTATGCTTGATTCTGCTCACTTATTGAATCGTCACAAGAGCATACAAAGTCCAAACTCCTAGTTCTAGCATCCTAACTCTGGAACAGAGGCCATACTACAGTTCAAACGACCGGTTGTATTGTGAGTACCTCAAAGTTTTCTCCTCCAAGAATATGAATTTGGGCAACTGCTATTCAACACAGGATTATAAAGGCAACAATACTGGGGTAGGTACTTATTCTAATGGTGATGTTACAACAGCTAATAAAGCCGGTTACAAGTTACAATAGCTAATAAAGCCGGTTACAACAGATTTTTAGTGTTCATATCCTGGCCACTCTACTGTTCATATCCCTGCAGACAAAAAAGTTACAACATCACCTTAGCTCATTTTTGGTGCTTCATTCTCGGATTGACACGGACGCTAAAAATTTGGAGGCCCAAGCGGTAGCACTCCTTGCCCCTTCCTGTAAATCCCCTCAGCTTCGAAGGGTATAACCTGTTGAATTTCTGTCTTGCCTGCTCAAGGTAGGTGAAGAAATACTCGTGCACACCCATCAAGTTGGGAAAATGAGTGTGTCTCCTCCATGCCTATTTTGCCGTGGAAACTATCTTTGGGAATAAAAGATGAAGATACAGCAACCGCAGGACCACAAAACAAGTTGCCAATGCTAGATAAGCATCCTGCTGAAGTATATTTTTCTGGTGAAAGAGAGCACCAGAATGGAAATTTTTCCTCTTCAACAGCCTTTTTAGGCCCAATTTCATCTAATGGATGTGCCATGCACTCTCTTGTAGTTGACTCCATTGATGTACTCATGGCTTCATCTCATATATTCCCCATCGATAATCATTTAGAAAAAAAAATACAGCCACAAAAGGTGTTGCAAGACCATCTCTAAGAGATGATGCAAAAATAGGCCTAGTGCCCTAAATACTGATTTATAGTATTTTGGGCTAAGAACAGTATCCAACAAGTGGTATACTATACCTATATGGCGAAGCAAGAAAATTGGGGTAGCCCCACATTTCCCCTACTAGTGGTGCAATTACCTCAAGGACAAGTGTGAGCATGCAACAAATTACACACATGAAACATCGCTGCAGAAAGCAGGTGGTGTCGCCCTGTCCATGGTAGGTCAGTGGCATTGTTGAATTCAAGAGAAGTAGTGTTGGAAACCTTGCCTTTTTGTATGATAAAACACGTAGCCAGAGTGTTTTCACCAAAACACGCAGCACACATAATTTTCTGTATGTTAAAAAACGCAGTAAAGGGTTTACATGCGAAGAAAAAAACCTTGCCTTTATCGATCTTTTGTCTCTGATTTGGAGCACCTCATCCTCGCGGATCATATCAGATGGTAAGACCGGGGCAATGATTAGGCACAAGAGAGACTTGTGCCAAGGAGACCCCCTCTCCCCAATGCTATTCACGGTGGCAATAACAGCGCTGCACTGGATGTTGCAGCAAGATGATGAGCAAAAGGTCTGGTCTTCGGTGGAGCTGCCCACGGCTTGGCTGAGAACTAGTTTATATGCAGATGATGCCCCCTATTTTTGAATCCAGTTAAGGCGGATATCCACACTTAAGAAGTTATTAATTAATTAAAAGTGAGCTTCAATTCTACGATTACAAGAGATGGAACTTTCTTGTGCTCATGAAAGGAGGGAGAGAGCGGGAGAGGTAGAACAAAATATGGCATTGGCCACTAATTGGGTGCAGCTCGAACCGAATAAAATGAGAGGAAATCGTGACGGTTAAGCAATAGAAAAAATTAGTGTTGAATCCGATTAGGTGAAGAAGTACTACGTACTACTAGTTGTAATCGATCGTCTGCTGGAAACCGAGCCGGAAGCTGACCAGCATAACGGGCCTACTTAAACCACGGAATTAAGCGCCCAAGACGTGAGCAACCAGCACAGAAAGAGAAAGGTGGAAGATAGATCTCAAAGAAATAGGAAGAAAGAAACCCTCAGCTAGCTAGCACGCGATCGATCGATCCCGCGCGCGTACTACATGGCGATGTCCCAGCACCGGTGGCCTCGTCGTCGTTGCCGTGCCTCGTCCTGGACTATGGCGACGAGCAACGCACCAGCACGATGTACAGCGTCACCGACGGCGCGCACCGGCCGTGCGACGACGCCATCGATGAGCTGCTGCGCGGCAAGAAGCGGAGCTGGGTGACCTCGCGCGGCTGGGTGCTGGTCTGGGACCCGGCGACGCTGGCCACCTACCTCGCTCGCGAGAAGAACAAGATCGAACTGCCATCGCTCGCCAAACCGCCCGTGAGGCCGCCGACTGCGTGCTGTCGTCCGAGCCCACCGACGCCGGCGGCTGCACGGTGCTCCTCGCCGCCAAGTCATCGAACGTCATGTGGTACTGCCGCGTCGGCGACCCAGCTGCCCCGTGGTCGTGGGTCAGGCAGGAGTACGACGTGGGGAACATCCATGCACCCGCCGACTACGTCGGCCCGACAAAGAGGGTAATGTACCGCCCGGCGTCGTGGCGCGGCAAGTTCTACTACCAACGGCCGGGCGACGAGATCGGCGTCCTCGAGTTCTCGCCGGCGGCGGGGCCGGTCTTCAGCGTGCTGCCGATGAAGGGGGTGAAGCTCGTCCCGGTCGGGGACTGCATGGCCGCGGCGTCGCCTTACCTTCTTGACCTGGACGGGGAGCTCTACATGGTGTACATCTTCTTCCGCAACATCGACTTCAATACGGTCAAGGACGTGGGAGTGTACCGCCTGGATTTCGAGAGGAAGGAAGCTGTGAGGGCGGACGGCATCGGCGACCACGCGATCCTTGTTGGGTCAAGTCGCGCATTCGCGGGTTGGTGTCCGGCGACCACCTTCGGATTGGTGCCCAACAGCGTGTACTGGATGAGCATGTACGACGGCTGCTTGCACGTCTATGATCTTGAACATAAGACGGAGGAAGTGCGGGAACCTTGCGGCGGCGTCGCCAAACCATCACCGACATCATTTTGGATGATCCCTGCTCATACATAGACAATACTATCGTAGGGTTTTACATTTTCAAAATTGTGGGAATTGCCCTCTAGGCAACCAAGTTCAAGAATCGGCGAACCACCTTTTGTAAAAATGTGGATTCACCACACAGCTTTGGAAAGGAGTTCTTTGTGTGGTGTGGCATCCATAGTATGTTGCCAGTGGAATGGGCAAACGAGACTTCCGTTGACGATTGGTCGAAGAAGATTGCACTACAAAAAGGGAAGGAAATAAAATCTATGGCTTCCATGATCATGTTTGTTTCTTTGGAAATTTGGAAGAAACGCAATGCTAGAGTTTTTCGACACCACTTCTCTCCCATGCGCCACGGCGAGAGCTTGGAGTGGGCCTTTTTTAGTAATGTAATTCTACGAGAGTATGCTCTCCTGGAAAGTCCTAGGGCTTGTCCTAGGCATTCTAAAAAATTCTTCGCTGTTGAAGAAAATGACAAATTCTTTTGCCTCGTTTCAAGAACAAACAAAAAAAATACATAACTACTTATTCATATACAGGTATAGTGGAACCAGACTTTTGCTATGCTCTAAGTAACAAACTGAATTGCTTATTGATGACGAACAGGTTCATAAAAATTATGCTTGGATGGTGCTCACAAGAGCAGATAAAATCCAAACTCCTAGTCTAGCATGCTCAACTTTGGAACACAGAGGCCTTCCCACAGTTCTAACAACCAGTTGCATGCTCAACGGTTTTTCCTTCAAGATGTGAATTTGTGTAAGAGCTATTAAGACAAGGTTATGAAGGCAACAATGCTGGGTAGGTACTTGTGTATTGTGCATTTTGTTTGCTCATAGACTCTCTTCATACACAGGCCTGGTGCAAATTTGAAACCCTGAGAGGTATAGTGGAACCAGATTTTTGCTGTGCTCTGAACCAGTCGAGCTGAAGAAATTGATTATCGATGACGAACAAATCCATACAAATTATGCTTGATTTATGCTCACTTGCTGAATCCTCACAAGAGGATACAAGTCCAAACTCCTAGTTCTAGCATCCTCAACTCTGGAACACAGAGGCCATACTACAGTTCTAAAGACCAGTTGTATCATGAGATACATCAAGGTTTTTTCCTCCCAAGAACATGTATTTGGGCAACTATTCAAGACAAGGTTATAAAGGCAACAATACTGGGGTAGGTGCTTATTCTAATGGTGATGTTACAACAGCTAATAAAGCCGGTTACAAGTTACAACAGATTTTTGGTGTTCATATCCTGGCCACTCTACTGTACATATCCCTGCGGACAAAAAAGTTACAACTTCACCTTAGCTCATTCGTGGAGTTTGTCCTTCCGATAGTGCTTGGTTCTCCGATTGACACAGACGCTAATGATTTGGAGGCCCAAGCGGTGGCACTCCTTGCCCCCTCTTGTAAATTCCCTCGCTTCGACGGGTATAGCCTGTTGAATTTCTGCCTTGCTTGCTCAAGGTAGGTGAAGAAATACTCGTGCACACCCATCAAGTTGGGAAAACGAGTGTGTCTCCTCCATGCCAATTTTGCTGCGGAAACTATCTTTGGATATAGGAGATACAGTAACCGCAGGATCACAAAACAAGTTGCCAATGCTAGATAAGTATCCTGCTGAAGTATGTTTTCTGGTGAACGCGCCCACCAGAATGGACAGTTTTCGGGTTCAATATCCTTTTTAGGCTCAATTTCATCCAATGGATGTGGCATGGACTCCCCTGTAGTTGACTCCATTGATGCACTGATGCCTTCATCACAAAAATTCATCATCAGCAAATCATTTAGAAGAACAGAAACAGCCATAAAATAATTGTAAACAAAACAAATTCTAAGTCCAACACAGGTAGGCTCTGTACACCAGTTTGGAAGAAACACCTCATACCACAAGGTAAGTGGGAAAATACAAACATAGAGCTCAGTTGCTCGGTGTACTACGATAAACTCTGATAAGCATGCAAGCAAACTACCATCTATCCCAGAAAAGAATATGAAGAAGAGAGTTCCGAAAAAACAAGAGTTGGCATGCAACAATTTACATACCTGAAACATCGCTGTAGAAAGCAGCTAGCGGCTTAACAGTTCGTGGTCCATGGTACCTCACTCTCATTGTTGAATTCAAAAGAAATAGTGTTGGAAAGCCATGAATCCCATATCTTGATATTATGCTGCAGTTTCAAATTTCAAGCTTATAATTCATAAAAAATAGCATTACTGATAAAAACATTTTCTTTCACTCGGAAGGCAGGCATACCTTGGTCTAATTGCAGACTCCTCGAATGCAAAGTGACGAATAGTTGGGAATAGGTGAGCTAGCGTCTCAAAATTAGGTTTGCACTCTTGTGAAAACGGGCACCAGGAGGCATAGAAAAGCACAGCAATGTACTCGTCTTGGTTAACGTGAAGAAGATTAACTGCCCTCGCCAATGTAGCCTCATCACCCTGTAGAAATTCAAGAGTCAGCTTCAATTCTACAAGTACGAGAGATGGAATATCATTCGGCTCATCAAGCAAGGGAGGGACAAACAGGCAGTACAACAAAATGACAGAAACAAGTAAGAAAACAATTATATAGTAGCACTAGTTATTGAACTACTTTTTAACTCACTATGATAGAGTGGGAGCCATGCTATGGATGTTTTATGTTCGCACTTCAAGTTTTACATTTTAAGACAAAACCAAGAGATCAGGTTGGAAGACTACACCGAGTTTTTCATAAAAAAAAATTTCTCTAATAAGTATGATGAACCATTAGTTTCCAAGATGCGACCAAATTGGGAGAAGCGTACATGGTACCTCTGATCATCTGAAAGCGATATGTACATGTTGCAAAATACAAATTGACGCAACACACTTAGCATAACAGTTGAGCACACCGTGTTGATACATAAGCAGGGCAGAGGAGGGGATTTCAAACCAGTACGAAATTGGATTTTAGTGACATGGCATGAAACCAAATGGTACCACAACAAAACACTTTCCGTACAAAATTTTGTAATAGGGCAGAGTGGGGAATTTTCGAACCAATACGGGACTCTGGATTTCACGGGCATGCCACAAATTTCTCTTGGCTCAACGCATAAACCAATTGAGTGATACTGTACGATAGGAGCAACTATTCACACCCTTGATTGGCCATAGAGGAATCCAAATTCCACGGCTCGAACTTTTCACCTGGGCAATAATTTATTCGCTGCGATTGTTACTTTATACATCAAAACGGCGGGGCAGGATAGCTCACCTCGATGACGCCGACCGGGTCGCCGAGCCGGCGATCCAGCGGCGAGCAGGTATCCGAAGGCCCGAGCACGGCCTCCGCCTCCGCAGGCACCCGGCACGCCTCGGCGGCCGCCGGGGCGGCGGCGGAGCAGCCCTCCACGGCGATGGCGGCGAGGAGGAGGAGCAGCAGCGCCGTCGCCCACCGCGGCGATCCCCGCCCCATGGGGCCGCGTGCCAGAGGCCCTAGATCTGCGCTCCCCGAGCTGTTCCGCGGCGCAGCATGCGCTCAGCGCCGGGCGCGCGCGGCGGCCATGGCGATTCGGTGGCGCCGGCGGGTGCGGGGAGGAGGTTGGTTGGTTGGGTGCGTTCGGAGGGCGGGGCCTCGCTTTATCGGGTGCGGGTGCCGGCCGACCGTCGGATCGCGATCGGACGGCGCAGGTTCTCCCCGGGTCGCGCGGGGCCCACCTCGCGGTGGCGGGCTTGGTTTGCCCAGCTCCGGTAGAGTGACGCGATATTTAATGGCTCTACGCGGCTGCGACCCTGTAGAGTACGGCACACGTGGACCAATGAGTAAAGCGGAAGGTGGGGCCCACGTGGCACGTGAACGTGGGGCCACGCCTGTCAGTGGGATGTTGTCCTTTTCTGAAATGAACAAAAAAAAAGCTCTCGATGCTCGATTTTGCTTTGGGTCCGTGTCACTGTCGCGGGTGCTTATCGGACACGGGAGAGAATAAGAGCATCTCCACTCGTCCCCCCGACGAGGCCCCCGGCGAGCGTTTTTTCCATCCGGACGGCGTAATTCGGCCGTCAGCGCCCCGGTTCCTCGTTTCGTCCGGATTGGGCCTAAATCCATCCGGCGATCCCACGCACCCCCCGGCCCCCCGGGGAGCTCTCGGGGACTCCGGACGAGTGAAAAGCGGGGGAAGGCCCGATCTGTCGGTGACTCGACGCACGAACCCCACCGCCACGTCGCTCAAAATCTCCCCCACCCCTCGTATCTCTCTCGCCGCCCCGCCGGCTTGTTTGGACGACGGTCTATCTGGCTGCTCTTCCGCCGGCCTGTTTTCCGGCCTGCTTGCTCGTCGTCGCTCGCGGCTCGGGTTGCCTCGACCACGCCCGTCAGGTGTTCGTCCATTTGCCTCGCCGGCCATGGACTCGGACGAAGAGGAGGAGCGGATGTTCGTCGAGCTTATGCAAGAAGAGATGGCAGCGGCCGCCCAAGACGAGGAGCACATGATGATCCTTGGTTGCTTGGCAAGCATGTACGCCGGACCGGCAACTCGTCGGCGTGGTGGGTCGGCACGAGGTCGCCGGAAGTGCAAGCCGAGACGGCGAATGGAGGGCTACTGCATGTTGTACGCCGACTACTTCGCCGACAATCCATTGCACGGTGAGAGTGTTTTCCGGCGTCGTTTCGGGATGAGCGAAAGCTATTTACGGAAATTGTGTATGCCATCCGCCACTTTGATCCCTACTCGGATGCAAGGCGGATTGCACTCGGTTTGGTTGGATTTTCGTCACCGCGAAGTGCACGGTGGCTATGAGGATGCTCGGCGTATGGAGCTCCCGGTGATACCGCGGATGACTATCTTCGCATGGCGGAGTCCACCGCCCTTGATTGTTTCTCACCGGTTCCGCGGGGCCGTCATAGCGAGTGTTCGGGGACTATTACTTGAGATCACCCACCGTCGAAGACACTCGGAGGATCCTTGCAACAAATGAAGCTAGAGGTTTTCCAGGGATGCTTGGAAGCATTGACTGCATGCATTGGCAATGGAAGAAGCTGTCCGTTTGCGTGGCGAGGGAATGTACAAGGGTCACAAAAAAGGCCGCTTGTGATACTTGAAGCGGTGGCTACCCATGATCTTTGGATTTGGCACTCTTTCTTTGGTATGCCTGGATCCAACAATGACATCAACGTCCTAAAGCTGCTCCCCGGTCTTTTCCAAGCTTGTTGAGGGTCATGCTCCCCGGTGGACTATGTGATCAATGGTCGGCACTACAACAAAGGATACTACCTTGCGGACGGTATCTATCCAAAGTGGGCAACATTTGTGAAGACGATCTCCAACCCTAGCACCCCCAAACTTTGCGAGTTTGTCAAGAAACAAGAAGCTTGCCGAAAAGACGTCGAGCGAGCATTTGGTGTCCTACGACGAGAGATTTGTTGTCGTCCGGTTCCCGCTATGACTTGGTCCAAAGATCGGATGTGGGAGGTGATGAAGCTGCTGTGTGTGCCTACACAACATGATTATTGAAGATGAGCGAAAGCATCCGGTTCCTCCGACCGAGCAAGAAGCACCATATGAGAGAGAGGGTCCTCTTGCACGACCTAATCACCGAGTGCCTCCATCATGGGCCGCCTTCATTGCTATGCGCCGGGAGATTCGAGACTCTACAATGCACCGAGCTGCTGCAAGATGATCCGGTGGAGCACATATGGAGGCTCCGAGGCAACGCCAACGCCGACGCCAACTAGTCTGTCTTAATTTGTTTGAAAAATTGTGAAATTGTGTGCTTCATTTGTTTCAGCACTTGTTAAACATTGTACTGTTATCGCCGAATTTGTTTCAGCAATTCTCGTCCTCTTGTTTGCCGAACTTGTCAAATGGTCGAGGTTGGGGGTTTCCTGCCGGGGGGACGGCTGGAACTTCGGCGCTCCCCACGCCAAATCTTCATCCAATCCGGACGAAAATTTCGCCGGATTTGGACGTGGGGAGCGCCAACGAGTGGGGATGCTCTAACGTAGTACGTACGCGCAACTTGCTGCTCGTTTTATGGCAAAACTTGTGAAGAAGAGTACTCCCAGAAGAATATTGTCGTTGGGTGATTGGGTCGATCTACTGTATATTGCATTTATCTGGATTGACTTGCTTCAGGTTTCATTGAGCTTTGCTGGTGGGAGTGCGAGGAGCGCCAATCATTCCTGGTCTCGGATGCCCTGTCACTGTCACTACACTTGGGGACAAGACTGTGCCAACTGGCCAAAAATAAAACCGGCATATATGCGCACTCCAGATTTTAAATTGCAATCCTTGGGCCAAAATTTCTTCGTTAACATCACCGGTTTCGACCACAAGACAAACAGCAGCAAGAGAATGCGCATTGGAAGTTGCTCTGCTACAATCTAAGCAAGGAGTACGACTTGTGCCGACATATCATGTTTTCAAATGAATTTATCTGCCCTGAACAGGGTTGACCTTCTAATACTACCAAAGAAAGAAAGGAACCTTTGGATTGAATCGAGGACGTAAGCATTGGCAATGTCAATTCCTTTGGATTAGGGTGGCGCATCGCCATCAATGTGTGAATGCTAATGCAGATTTGTATGTAGCAGCTGGCAAATACTATGATGAATTAGACGTTCCACCCTGCGTAGAATCATGGGAGGCCCAAATCATGCAGCAACGTCCATGCAGTTGAACAGAAAACTGGGTGCAAGGTACAGCCGATAGAGAACGTTGCACTAGAAGCTCTATGAAAATGATTGTTTCAAAATCCATGGCCGCTCCAACTTGCAGCAAGAAACAAGTTCCTGAAAAATGCAGATGACTGGTATCTTGTGAAACATGCGCAAAATCCACACAGAGAAGCTGAGGTGGAAACATTTTAGAGGAAGAATTGCGTTCCCCTCTCTTTTCTATCATTCATCTGAAATATCCACGCAGTTGTGCAGGAAACGGAGTGCAAGATAGCCAGTAGAGAACTTTGTACCAGGAGCTGGTATGAAAAATTGAAGCTCTCGTAGTCATTCCAGCAAGCAGAAAGTTCCTGAATCATGCAGATACCATGTTGTGAAACGTGCACACAATCCCCACACAGAGGAGTTGAGGTGGAAACATTTAACAGAAAGAATCACGTTTCACTCTCTTTTCTATCATTCATCTGAAATACTAATCTTGATTTCACAGGGCCGTAATCTGGGATGACCAGTATATAGATTCCAATAAATTTACATACATGATACAACAACGAATGAGCACCATTACAGAGGAGGAGAATGTAATGAGAGAAAAAATCGAATTATACCTATATGACACATTGGCCGCGATTATGTACGCCGCAGGCCGCAGCATCAACCCTTTTATTGAATATGGTTTTGCTACAAAAATAACTTTGCAGCTTCGTCTCCGTGTCCTGGCAGTAAAACCTAGGCCTGGAAAGCTTAGCCACCAAGCCTTGCCCTCTGCAGCATGCACTTGCCCGATCAGTCTCATGGCACCTTGCGGTCCATGACGATTCATGACGAGTTAGCTGACCCCATTCCTCCGGTGTTTCAACTGAAATTTGCTTTCAGTTGTTCTTGACCAATACTTATAACAGTATGCAGGGGGTAAAGAATAATCCCAAATTGTGTGTCAGTATCTGGTATGCTCATTGTTTTCGTAGAAAGGGCTTTTGGCAGACCAGCAATTTTTCATCGCTAGCTATGTCAAGATCCAAAATACGGGCATCCCACCTGAGCTGAGCAGCAACTGATCTTGCAGCTTCAATAAGAGGGGCGGTGTCACGTATCATAATCCAGCCCTGCATAGGCATGAAATGAATAGATAACTTTAGATGACATATTGAGCACTCATCATCTAATTGTCAATGCAAGTACTATTTCATACATAATTTGTAGATATATGTGAGTGCAAGACTTGTCCAAGAGATAGCCTGATTGAAAAAAACTCTAGGTGAAGTTTACAAGGACAATTTCTTAGATCGGGTAAAAGACAAAGTTTCTGCATCAGACCTAACTTTTATGCAACACCTAATGTCCATCTTTAATATGCCCCCTGTCCCAAATTAGTTGACTCAGTTTTATCTAGATACGCATGTATCTAGACACTAAAACATGTCTAGATACTTAGACAAAGTTGACTCAATTAATTTGGGTTGGAGGGAGTAGTAGAGTTCAAATTACCCCTAGATGAAAGAACAGGATGCTTGCAATTTTTCCTGCCATAGTGAATGGCCAAACAATGGCATAGTTCTCAAGTTTTTTCAAATTAAACCAAGTAAACACTTTTCTTGTGGATGCCCCTTACATATGGCATAGTTGACGAGTATTAATATTTAGAACAGAGCTATATGAATCATTTTTTTATTTTATATTTAGAACCACCAACGCACAGTAGGATGCTGTTATTGCTCAATGCTCAGCATTCAGGAACCTCTACATGTGAACTACAGATTTGCTTCATGACAGAACGATCCAGTTTCTATATCAGTATAAATGTATAATTAGCAACAACTTAGTCACCTCTGGTCGTAGGATGCGGTCAACTTCCAGAAATATGTCAAGAGTGGAACATCTATGTTTTTGACGCTTTTCAAGTGATAGCAAGCCATCAGCATGTACCATATCATATGTTCTCGGGTAAGTTGGAAACGCTTCACACCTGAACACGTTTGACATCCAGTCAGTTAAAGTGGTCAGAAGATGGCATGGCAAGAACTGTCTAAGTAATATTGTTTTACATATGTGGTGATCTCCATCAGATTAAAACATGATTCTTCTACAAAAAAAGTAATTTGCAAAAGCATGCTAAAAGGTTGTTGTTGTGACATTTGAGTTGCAGTTGTGCATGTATGCACATGTGGGCTACAGTATGGGGAAATTTAGCAGGAACAACAGTTGGGGATATCAAATCAGCGGAGTAATCGATATACGTCTGAAAAAGAAGGGGCGAAATCAGAAAAAATTCAGGGGGTAAATACTTACCAGTCATGTTGAACCCCAATAAACCCACGGTCAAAAATTAGAGGTAGATTGTCCGGGGCATTTGTAGGAACAACATTCATCACCCATACAGATTTTCCTGACTTGAGTAGGGCAGCATTAAATCCACCAAAGTGAGCATTCATATCCAGAACATTCCTAAGCATGTTAAATGGTGGCTGTGGGTCTTCATCGCCGGGTCTCTTTGGATGATCAGAAAATATAAGTGGAGACAGTAAAGACCAGTAGTTTCGCACCATTGAGTCCCAGTTTGAGGTATCCTCAGCAAAGACTTCTGAATGCACACCTGAAAATTCAGAATGTTTAAATTTCAAGGCAGGCAACATTTGACCATAGAAATGATCACATCTTAACAGTATCTGGTTTGTGTATCCTGATACTTACCATGTATATCAAGCTCTGTTGAGTTCAATCTAGCCTGAGAAGGCCATGTTGTGCGATGTTCAATGGGAATCCAACGCCGGCTTCTTGTTCCTGCTATACAGGGATTTAATGGTTGGTAGTATGGCGATTCTGGATCATGACTTTTAGCACAAAGCACAGGCTCAGATTTCCTGTAACACAGGAGTACAATATCATCAGTTATCTGAACTTTTATCCCTGTAAGAGTATTATAGAGCTCATAGAAATTAGTATGCAGTTACATTCAATACATGGGCAAGACCGAAAAGAGCTTCCATATACCTTGAACTGTAACAGTCCTTTTTATTCGTTTTTTTCCAGACAATCGTCTCATCTTGCTGTGACAACATCTCCCAGCAGAGGTTATTAGCTAAGTCACGAATGGTTGTCCATTTCTTTTGATTTTCTTTGTCACGTAAGGCCCTGTGTGTATTAAGATTTGATGTCCATACGAAGTATCCACCAGGCCTCAAGAGTCTGTCCACTTCAACCAAGAAAACCCCATCTGCAACATCAGAGTGAAGTAACATAGTAAGAGAACTACAGTTAGATTTTCATTAAAAAGGACAGACTAGTTTTACATACATCTGTATAAGTATGAATTTTCACTTTTGTTACATAACAGTATGTCCTTGAACAAACAGTATTTTGCTGCTATTTGCATCAATTATTCCCGTACACAAGTCTTAAAAGATGGTAAACCTACAAGTTACTAATGGAGTAATGGCTGTTGATAGATTAACTTGCACTAGATCAATGAGAGCTAAGACGCTGAAAAGAACCAAGGGAACACTCTGTGCGTACCATTTTTGTCCCAGTCAACATTGCATTTTGCACAGTGCACCATATCGAATGAAAGATAAGGATATGGAAGCTGCTTTGTTCCAAATGAACCAATCAGTGCAGGAATTCCTCTCTCTAGTGTGATTTGCACTTGACTGCCAGACGCCTCATAGTTAGCAATGCACATAGTCAAGAGATTTCTCGCAAAAAGATGTGACCCCAAGGTACCAAATCCACATTCTATATCGAGGACTGTCCTCACCTGAAAATAATATGCCACGGAGAAATATCAGAACTGCTGCAAACTAAACAGTTACCCCAGGAACTATGATATCAGGCTAGTGGGTGCGCTATAAAGTGGAGTGCAGAGAGCAACAGTGGAGAACATCATATGAACTTGACACGAAAAAAGACAATGCAAAATATCTCCACTATGTTTGACATTTTGGATCATAGTGTCTGTCCTACTGTGCTATACCAAGAAAACATTTGCAGCAAATACAGGAAGGAAACCCCGACATAGACTTTCTAAAGCATTGACCATACATGGTTTTCAAAAGCCAGACTGAGTGGAGATTGACCAGGACTATCCAAACCCACTCTCACACGCAAAATCTGTTTATAATCTAAAAAAAAACAAGCAATATATGTGAAGGAATGTTAAGTGGAAAGACCAAAATGGACCAGCGCTACTGGACAAAAATCATAGCATAGAGAGTCAAGAAATACAAATTGGTTCCACTATCTAAAGCATTGACCATACAATTATACCAAGGATCTATGATATCAGGCAAGCGGATGAACTATGAAGTGGAGTAGCAGAGAGAGCAACCGTGGCGAACATCATATGAACTTGACAGGAAAAGGACAACTCAACATATCTCCACTATGTTTGACATTATGGATCATAGTTGTCTGTCCTACTGTCCTACCAAGAAAACATGTGCAGCAAATACAGGAAGGAAATCCTGACATACACTTTCTAAAGCATTGACCATACATGATTTTCAAAGGCCAGACTGAGTGGAGATTGACCAGCACTTTCCAAACGCACTCTCACATGCAAAATCTGTTTAATCTAAAAAAAAAACGAGCAAAATCTGGAAAGGAATGTTGGGTGGAAAGGCCACAATTGACCAGTGCTACTGGACAAAAATCCTAGCATAGAAAATCAACAAATGCAAATTGGTTCACTGGTTTAGTTCTACTACTATCTAGTTGCAGTCACCAGATAAAGACACCGCCGCAATTCATCAGAAAACAAATAATAGTAGGAATTCGGCAGCAGCAGCAGCTCACCCCAGCCTCGTTGAAGTTGAACTCGTTCCGCAGGCCAATCATCTCGGCAATCTGGTGCGCGTAGTCCTCGACGCCGTCCGACATGTGCGCGTCGGACGGGAAGGAGATCTGGTCCTCCTCCACCATCATCCTACGAACAGCCGAAAATCAGAACCGATAGGCTAAAGAGCCAGCACCTCAAGGGAAATTCTCAAACGAAAATGGATTGTTGATATAGTAGTAAATACCTCTTGAAGAGGCTCCCGGAGGAGAACTCGTGTCCGCTAATCCGCACGTTGTCCTTCCAGATGAACTCCCTGCAGCTGGGCCAGCGCACGGGCGTGCGGTACGCGCGCGGCGGCGGGACGAGGCAGGCGACGCGGCCCTCGCGCGCCGCCGCGCACTGGCGCTCGTAGCTGATGACGACGCCGCCGCCCAGATCCGTGACGTCGGCGAGGGCGTCGGACCCGTTGTAGTAGCAGGGGACGTGGGTGTCGAGCTCGGGCGCGCACGCCTCCGCCTCCCGCGCGCGGGCCCCGCCGGCGCCCGCGAGCTCCCCGATGTCGAGCAGGTCCGCCACCAGCTGCTCCTGCAGGCGCCGGTAGCCGCGGCGCGCGGACGCGGCGGCGGTTGCGGCGGTGGTGCCACGCCCCGCGTAGAGCGACCCCGCCCACGCCACGGAGGCCAGGAGCGCCGCCGCGGCTAGCACGAGGAGCGCGATCCTCGCGGCCGCCGCCGCGAGGTGCCGCCTCCGGCCCCGGGAGGCGGTTGGGGTGGCGCTGGCAATGCCGTTCTCGCTGGGCTCCTGCTTGGGGTCGTAGCGGTCCTCGTCGGCGGCGGCGCAGCGGTCCTTGTTGCCGCCGATCCCCGAGAAGCCGCGGTAGAGCGGCCGCGACATGGCCGCTGCTGCGGATCTCACGGGCGCGGCCAGAGCCGCATGCGGGGAGCGCGGCTGGCCGGAGCGAGCAGTCCGGCAATGGCGCTCCCACTCCGCTGCTGTACCACCGCGCGCGGAGAGTAATGGAGATAGCGAGAGGGAGGGAAGGCGACAGTACAGCACGGCCCGGGCAGCGTGCGTGTGTCCTCCCGTCGTCCTTGGCCGTTTCGCCCCGGATCGGAACGGGAGTTGAGCAGTGGCAGCGGACGATAATCCCGACCCGTATCTGTGTAACAGCCCGCTTGCTACTCACTTGACAGTCCCTTAAATAAAGATGCGGTCCACGGCGCCGGTACGTGACAGTGACGGTGGGGTCCGGACTTGCGGGCCCACTGTCGGTGTGAGAGAGAGGGGGGCGATGCTGGTGGAGCTGGAACTGAATTTTTCAGTGAGGTGCGGCCTGTCTAGGGCCCACGCCCACCGTCGTCTCGGAGGAGATGTACCGGACGGACGAGTTGGACGTGTGTGAGTGTGTCCGACCGGTCCCGTGATTCTACAGAATGTGAAAAAAAAATCTTTCGTTTTGTACTAGAGATGTTATAAAATGGTGGTGTACGCCAGTGGGTGGATTAAGTTAATGTTTGTGCTGTTCATTAGATCCCAAATCGTACTGTTGTCGCCGCTGCCGCCGCATGTCAGTCATGTGTAATCCAGGGGCTGGAGTTTTAAAAAATGTCCAGGGGGCTGTGACCCTGTGTTAAAAAAATGTCCAGTTGGACGAGTATTATGTATTGTAGCAATAGCCTGTGACCCTGTGTTGGCACAACACAACTGGCCAGATTTTTTGCACACTTTCACTTTTAACATGGGGCAATCTGCACATAGAAATCTCCCGGCGATCTTGGTTTGCCTTTTTCCAAGGCAAAAATTTCGTACCTCTGTTTTCGAAATATAAGTGGCTAATTTTTTTAAAAAAATGCTTATATTTTAGATCCAAGGTAATATTAATTAAGGACAATGTTCTGCGAACAAATGCCTACAATATATGTCCTAGGGCTTTATAGAGAAATTCTACGTTTTTGAATTACATTGCTCAAAAAAATTGTCCCGCCAAGGATACACTCATTTGCCTCCTCTTTGATAGCCATAGTCACAACGCCCACGGGAGAATAAATATGAAGAAACACACAATATTTTCTAAGAGATGAGCATGATCAAAAGATGTCATGGCCTTCATTTATTTTCCTCTTTAAAAAATACTGACTTTCCATTTTTTGAGTTGACCGGTTCATGCTCGGAGGCCGAAAACCAGCTCAGACACACTCGTCGCTCGTCATGGAACATGACCATCGCGAGAGATCACACAACCCCTCTTCCTGCCCACACACACATCACCGAAAAAAGGCTAATGTCGAGGTTGCCCACTAGCGTCGTCGTCTTCACTTTCACTACAAGAAAAGTTCTGATAGACAACGTCCCAAAATCGTCAACTAAGGGGCATTTTTCGTCGCCTATGGGCCTAACCCGACGATATGGGTTCTGTTGTCGAAACTGCGTCAGGCAAAGTCCTACGACGATTTTTTCGGTCCGTCGCGCTTGGGCGCCCTTCCGCCACGGAAAATCGGACCGTTGCCCAAGTGTTTCCGGGAGCCCGTTGACCGCCGACGTCATGCAAGCCGACACGTGGCGTACGCCGTTAACTGGCAGTTAACGGCGTTAACCGGCAGAAACCCGTGGTAGATGGTAGGCCCACACGAGGCTCGCCACGTCTTAAGCGGGCCGGCCCATTAAGTTTGTGGGCCGGGCCAGCTGACTTAGTTTGACCGGTCAACTATATAGCCGGGCTGGTCCATTAGTTACGTGGGCCGGGCCTAACCTCTAAGGTTGATCGGTCAAAACTTTAATGGGCCGGCCCACTAAGCATGTGGGCCGGGCCGAATGCACTCGTTTGACCGGTCAACGAGCAAAAGGGCCGGCCCACAAGACATGTGGGACCCACTTTCCTGGTATCGGGCCGGCCCATTTACAAAGTGGGGTCCACATTAAAGCAAGCGGGCCGACCCAAGAAGTTAGTGGGCCGGCCCAATTAGCATGTGGGTCCCACTTTCCTCGCTATCGGACCGGCCCATTTAGTACGTGGGGTCCACATTAGATCAAATGGGCCGGCCCAACAAGCCGTGGGCCGGCCAAAAGCACCGGTGGGTCCCACTTTCCAGCTAAAGGGTCGGCCCATTTAGTACGTGGGGTCCACCATATAGCAAGTGGGCCGGCCCAACAAGATAGTGGGCCGGCCAAAACACAGGTGGGTCCCACTTTCCAGTTAAAGGGCTGGCCCATTTAGTATGTGGGGTCCACCATATAGCAAGTGGGCCGGCCCAACAAGATAGTGGGCCGGGCCAAAACACTGGTGGGTCCCACTATCCTGTTAAAGGGCCGGCCCATTTAGTATGTGGGGTCCACCGTATAGCAAGTGGGCCGGCCCAACACGCTAGTGGGCCGGGCCAAAAGCACAGGTGGGTCCCACTTTCCTGTCAAAGGGCCGGCCCATTTAGTATGTGGGGTCCACCATATAGCAAGTGGGCCGGCCCAACATGCTAGTGGGCCGGGCCAAAAACAAGGTGGGTCCCACTTTCGTCTTACAGGGCCGGCCCATTTAGTATGTGGGGACCACCACAAAAGCAATTGGGCTGGCCCAACTAGTTAGTGGGCCGGCCCAGTAGTCGGTGGGGTCCACCTTAAAGCAAGTGGGCCGGACCAATAAAAGTGCGGGGTCCACAGTAAATCAAGTGGGCTGGCCCAATAAGTAAGTGGGCCAGCCCGTTTAGTTGCTGTTTATATGCCGGCGTAAAAGGCGCTTTAGGATTTTGCGGGCCGGCACGTATGTGATTTCGCTTAATTGGGCCGTTTAAGGGATGGGAATTCGTGATTTAGATACTGAGAATATTTACGCAGCATTGATTTCTGTCGGATAGCCTCACTTACCACAAGCACCAAAGAAAAAATGCGCGAAAGAACTATAAAAACTAACTAAATATTACATCAGCTGCAAGGCTTTGAAAAAATATTACGGAACCCGAGAGAAATTGAATGGTAATTAAACCTAGCAATACAATGAAGCGATCCGGCAATCTTTTAAGTTGTCCATGCAGCACCTATATCCGAAACAAAGACATTACAAGTTAAGACAACGAACAATGGAAACGCAAAGACACCGCAATATTGTTTGCCAAAGAATTTGGAACTCATCATTTCGTCGTTATAACAAGATCATTGTAATGCGCACAATAAGCAAACAAAGAGTGCATGCCGCATACCAACGACCAATATAACGAGCATGTTAGAATGAAACAGACAGACTTACTACTCGTCGAGTCCCATGCAAACCAACATGTTCGGGGAGTACAAAATTGGCATGAACAACATAGTAGCAGGCTATAAATTTTGTAACAAGGACCGAGCAAGATGAAGTTATGATGGCTACATCTACAGAGCAGGGAATGTAAACCAAAAATAGAAGTTACGATGGCAAAAGCTAAAGAGGAGGGAATGTGAACCAACATGTGCCAAGTGCAATTACTTCATTTTGGCCGTGAACTAAATAATACTCCCGAACTTATAGTGAAGGGGATGCAAATCAAGATGTTTCGGGATATAAACTTGTAATGAGCAACACATAGAGGATAGTTAATGCTGGAGCTTAGGATGGACCGGATACGTAATATAGTGGGATCACCCGTGAACTTGTATAAGAGGGAATGCAAACCAATATGTTCAGCTTTCCATATGTGAGCGTCATGCCAAGTCAGAGAAACAAGTCAATAATGCAGCTTTTGAAGAACAAGATGGCACGCAAAATTATTATCTAGTAGTATGACAAGTATATTTGTACTACGAGGCTAGATAGCAGAGTGATAGCATGCCAAACTAAGTCCTTACTTTGTTAGCTTACAATGAACTAGATACAAAACAATGGCATCACCTGTAGTACAGGGAATGCAAGCCAACATGTTCATGGAGTAAAAAATTGGCACAAACAACATAGTAGCAGGCCATAATTTTTGTAACAACGACCGAGCAAGATAAAGTTATGATGGCTAGATCTACGGAGCAGGGAATGTAAACCAAATATAGAAGTTACGATGCCAAAAGCTATAGAGCAGGGAATGCGAACCAACATGTGCAATTACTTAAAATTGGCCATGAACTAAATAATAGCAGGATGTTACTATAATACCTATAATTTTTGTAACAACGACTGAGCAAGATAGAAGTTATGATGGCTACATCTACAGAGCAGGGAATGCAAACCAAAATGTTCAATCGCTTAAAGTTAGCAATGAAGTAGAAAATAGCAAGGTGTTAAGGTCATAACTAGGAATGAACTAAAAGAGCTTCAGACAAACAAGCATCTGAACCCAGAACATGGCGCTAAAACAAGGGACTTACATTAGGAGAAGCACTCGTGGGAGTCACAGCAGATCTTCCCGGGGTTGATAGATCCGGTGATGAAGTACGCTACATGTGCTACTTGGGGTTGGAGAGACGGCCATTACACTTCATGGTTACTCATCTCATCTGCAAAAACGTAACGGCGCGTCGTTAGCACAAACAGGTTCCCCCAAGATTAAACAAGAACTTGCAGGCAAGCAATAGAAAAGCGACAGTAGAAGAGTTTAGATCGTGCACGGCGCCGGTGAAGCAGATCCGGTTAATGCACAGTGGTGTCGGTGAGCTAGATCCGATGCGGTGGACGACGGATCCGGCGAAGCGGCTCCGGTTGGGTGGACGATACCGCCGCTGAAACGACTGCGGTAGACTGCTGGATGAGTATATGGTTTCGAGGTTCGGCGGGGATGATCCGGTCCGGTTGATGACGGCGTCGATGAAGCGGCTCCGGCAGACAGCCGGATGACGAGGATCGCGAGGCCTCGGGTAGGCCGGGGAAGTCCGGCGGGGATGTTCCGGTGCGGTGGCCGTGGAGGTGGGAGAGAGAGGGACTTGGGAAGTTCCGGTGGGTGGTCTCAGAGGAGAGAGTGAGGGAAATGAATTTTTTTCGGGGGGTTTCCGGAGCTAGAGAGGTGGTGATCGAAAAAAATGACGGGTAGACCCCCCACCAACCGACTTATACATGGACATTGTTGTCATCTTTACGAGGGTAGAATGGGAAGTTAGAAGCGTGTGAAATATTTGTATTTTTCGGGCGGGAAGTTTTGCCGCTGGAATGAGATTTCGAATTTGGCCACGGTCCAAGTACTAAGTAATACAAAAATATGAGACCGTACTAGTACGGCCAAATGTCACATCAATTCATCATCACGTTGAAAATCGGTTAGCACGATCATAATTATTGGCCGTTGGCACATCGGTTCTCCAACGCTTGATCCAACGGTCAAAGTTCCTTTTTTTAAGAGAACGGTCAAAATTCATTGGATTCGCTCGGGAACCGCGCGCGCCAAAACGAGTCTGACGAAGATGTTTCTAGAGTTCTCAGAGCAAGTACAATAAGGTACACTCAGCTGGCTATAAGAGATAAAATATTATATGTTTGCTTAGTTGGAGGAGAGAGATTAGGAGAGAGAAGAGAAGTGGGCTAGTACTATCTAATAGCCAGCTCTACACGTGCTCCTAGGCACTATGTGAGACTAAAAGATGGGCCATGTATTGTTAAAGTACTCCGTACTAGACTTTTATAGTTTACTATTGTACATGCTAGCTATAAGTTGACTACCGGCTGCACTATTGTTCTTGCTCTCACGGACGCGCCTTGGCGATACATTGAATGCAAATCTTGCAAGGTCAAAAAAAAATGCAAATCTTGCAGGATCGTATGTGGCTGCTATGAGCTGAAGTACTCCATGAAACCATGAACATACATGTAGATGGGAATCCCATGTAGACGATCTGAAGAACGACCCGCTGCATCTTTCACAAATCCATCTACATGACATGATAAACTTTAATTAAGAAGCAGCCACGTAACAATTATTGCCCAAAATCTAACGGGTTCGACAATAAGTTGGTAATTCTCTATTATATATAAACACCAAAAAAATATAGCAAGTAAGAAAGGAGTGTCAATGCCACCAGGACTTACAAAAAAAGGGAATTAGCACTTCGTAATCTCTTTGTTTTTACACATACCTTCTGCTCAGGAATCCAGGGCCTAGGGTCACATCAAGTCATAATCAGAAACCAAAGTCGGTTCCCATGTTCTCCAATTCAAAACGCGTACAAAATATTTCAGTGTGTGAAATAATTGTATTCGATAGGCATGAGGTATATGCTACAGTGTTGAGATTTTGAATTAGACGGTTGTTAAGCTATTGATTATATGGAGTCGAAATTTGGTAGCATACATAAGTATCTTTGTTCACAACTCGCCTGTACAGAAGCAGGAACAGCTGTTGTGTTGCAGCACAACACAAAGGAGAAGCACTGTTCCGTTCATTGCAAACTAAATTCCTAGACATACATTGTGTTGTGTCTTGTGCATCTGTGAAGTTTCATCCAAAAATATGTCAAAATGTGGCCTACACAAAAAGAACAAATGATCTGTAAATAGTACATGACACTATTTACGTACGTCTTCTCTTTTTTACACAGGCCACATTTTGACATATTTTTGGATGAAACTTCACAGATGCACAAGACACAACACAATGTATGTCTAGAATTTTAGTTTGCATTTTTTGGAAACTTGGAAGTGTCACAACAAAAAATGGGGTGCGGGCGCAACTAGTTGCAAATGAGAGTTTCCCACTCAATACGGCGATGAATGAACCAGACCAGTTGACAAGCTTCTAGACCTGGGCTATATGTAGAAAGCTGGAAATCAATGGATCACATAAAATCATCAGTGTCAAGCTTTAATGCACTAGCCAACGCGACCAAAAGTCCGAACTTGAGACTATGGGCTCTGATACCATGTCAAGCTTCATCCACGAGCCAACGGAACCACAAGTCAGAACTGATGGAAAGGGCTAGGCAATCCACTTATAATATTAACAATCAGCAGGGTTCCGGTTCAAAAAAAAATCCACATCACAACAAGGAAACGACCACCAAGATCATAGCAATTGCAGATAAATGCACCTACGAAATATGCTCAGACTAAGGAACCATTTTACAAGACGAAGGTAATGACCTGTCACTGTCCCCGTTCATCTCCAATTATCTAGCAGATACTCTTCTTACTACTTACTAGCATTCCTAACCTGCTCCAGTAGGGCCTCCTTCCGTGCTGCTATCGTTCTAAAATTGTCGACTTCTAGTCTTAGCGCAGCTGATGCAGCTCGTTCTACTTGGAGTTGCTCCTCTAGAACTTGAGCATGCAAATACTTTGACTTGGACATGGACTTGCACTTCAGCGAGTCCAGCATTCCGTAAGAAAGTGTTTTTGGCAATGCCTTTCTTTTTATTGCCATAGAAAATGCCTTCACACATTCTTCATCGGTTTTTTCCAGACCGTTTTTACCGGGTTTTGCCATCTCTAATTTCATATCTTCCTGCAAAAAATTCAGTTCGTACACATGTGTAAACATGATAGTTACTACGAGAGAAACTTGCCGATAGTAGATTTATCATGTGTATGACCTACTTTTATTCCTACGAGTTTGGCATGTCCGATTCACATCACATGAATTTTAATAAACATATATAATATCATATTGACGTGTACTTTACTACTCCTACAAGTTGGGATGTGAGTCGTCACAAAATTTCAATCTTTGAGAAGACTTACAAGAACACTCGTGCGACTTCTCCAATCACTTCAAGTTTGTTCTTCTGGCATGCTTCAAAAATCTCTGGCAGAGTCATCTCTTTGTTTGGTTCCCTTTTACTTGCATTATGTAACATCTGCATTTTAGTACTACCATTTATAAATCGAATAACGTGGTTGAAATGGAGGATCATAATATAAGCTGCACACTGGTGTATATACTCTGCATGATCTTTTACTAAAATATTTCTAAATAGCAGGTATAAAACAACATGTCCTTACTTTTTGCCGAATGTGCACTATAAGGTTACGAGATCCCGTACGGCTAGGTAAAAGTAGTTTACCGCGGTTTTTCTGATTCTGTTTAGCCAAATTCTGCAAAAAGGAGACTAGTGAGACACTGCTATAAATAAGAATCCAAGATGTGATCTGGTCTCAGTCTTACAAATCATACCATATTCTTTGGATCAGACCAGTGCTTCACAAGATCTCCCCACTGTTTGTCAGTCATTTGCTTAAAAGGAGATATAGTTGGAACACTCCCAGTAATCTTTCCGGTGAAGTATTTCTTCTTTAGCCTCGCTGCGATATCGGCGCAGCATGATCCGAGAATAGACTCGTTGAGAACATGCTTTACTTCCTCTTGGTCCTCATCGAACTCGAACCTTAACTGTTCACAACAATATAAACCGTTGGTGCGATATACATAGAGCCAACAACAAGCTAGAAGGAACGGGACGTGCCAATGTGGTATACTAGTATGAGTAACATTACCAAGAGAAAGATGACTTACGTGTAACCCGTGCACTAATTTTTCAAAATGCGCAGAGGTGTCTACGTGCTCTTTCCATGTTGGGAAGATAGGAATTTCATTCCTGACGAAAATTCCTACATCCGATGCTAATTTACAAGATTCTTCGGGTCCGAGTGGCCTTCGCCACCTACGATAGATGAAAGGCGAAATCTTGATTCCATCCCAGCAAGCTTAGCTACGAACATTTTCCCTACTGTTGGGCCCCTCGTTTTTCTTGATCGTGGTGCAACTACAAAGTTAAGCATTACATCAAGCTATCAAGGTAGATATATATATTTATATATATATATGTTTATTTATTTATGTATAAAGTATAACTTTATAACGGAGAATGAAACTATAAGCATTGGAAAATGTACCTTCTTCGGTGTGGGGCTCATCCTCAGGGGAGTTGTCTATGGCAGGACTAATATGGGTCAGTGGGAGATCATCAACAGTTTGTTGATGTTGTGCTAGCAGTGTTTGGCCAGTTGTGGTTGTGTCAGCTGGTACTGGTACAGTGTGTCCTTGGGCAGTATTTCCTACCACAGCTACTGCTGATCCCAATTGTGGCTGAGAAGTTGCCGTGGAAACTGGTTCTGCTGCCAATTGTTGTTGAGAAGTTGCTGTGGAAACTGGTTCTCCTGCCAATTGTGGCTGAGAAGTTGCTCGTGGAAACTGGTTCTGCTGCCAATTGTGGCTGAGAAGTTGCTGTGGAAACTGGTTCTGCTGCCGATTGTCGCTGGTTGACTGGATTGGTAACAGGTGGCTGATTCAACCGCTTGGGGTGTTCACCACGTTTTTTTATTTCAGTATTCTTAGCATTTGCGTTATTTTCTTCAGCTAGTGCCATGAATCGCTGAGACTGTTCTAGTAGCGAAGCAGATTTCTTTTTTGGTTGCAGCTGTTCTATCACCGATTCGGATACTCGTTGCAAGGTCTTCCTCTCATTGGTTGTTCCTGCGAAATTCTTACTTGAAGCTGCAGATTCCTAGCACACATAAACGATATTTCGGTCTACAGAAGTCCCATATATGATGATATGCAAATGGAATAGAATGAAGAATAGTAAAGGATGACGTGCATGCTGAAACATATATATGATGCGTTAAGGAGACCTAGAGGTGGCATGTGAACATGTTTGGTGGGATTCAGGATACAAATATACAACACATGGAAGTTGCAACAGATATCTCCAAGTAAAAAAACAGAAATCACCCGGTGGGGTTGAGGAGAATGGTCAGGCAAGGCATCTTCCTGAGTCAGCTCTCCAAGAGGCTCAGCAGGATCAAATTGTGAATCATAACATTGTTCTTTATCTTTGGGGAGGGAAAGGGTTCTTCTCCGATTTTGTTCGAGGTTTGCACTAGAGGCAATAGCGTTACAGATTTTTGTGCCCACACGGCTTGCAAATCTGCTACATATCTTCCGTCTCCGTTTCTCTTTTAATTCATTCTTCTGTATTGCAATAATATCTAGCATGCATTACAAAAAAAATGCTAATGAGATGGCGGTGCAAGTAAGCAAAAAAATACTTTTCGAAATCACATGCATAACGAATGCGGCCATATCAACCTTCTTGGAAGTGGGCGCGTGTACGCTTTGGTTTCCTGCCGTGGACCATGTAGGAGCCCATCTCTCCAGTCCGGTGGACGGAAGGAGTAGGGGATTAAGATACGAGAACCCGGCGATGGTGACTGTCGCTGACAAGGCGGCGGTGGAAGTCGGCTACGGAGGAGCTCGTATGGTACAGTGGTCGTCGGTGGGGGTGGGGGAGGTGGAAGCTACTCCGGCTTGCTAAAAAGCAAGGGAGACGGCGGAACGTCGTCGGTCACTACGGTGGCCGATGAGAAGGCGATAGTGCTGGTGTGGGAGTGGGACGGTGGGCCGGCGCCGGCGTGTGAGATGATCCGGTGGGTCATGCGGGGTGGAAGCGTGAGAGAGAGATGCGGGGTTCGGCGCCGCCGGTGATAGGTCTGAATTGAGCGGTCCGGGGGGATAAGATCGACACTGTACTTATTTCACATCGCTTTGAATTTTGGAAACGGGAGGGGGGGATTTCGGCGGGAATTTTGGGGCAGAGTTGAAATTATTACTGGTTGGTGGAAAACTGTGGAACCCTAGCCTACGAAATCCCAGGTCTGAAGCTGAGGGTCCTTTTGGTGTGGCTTTTTGGCTTTTGGATTTTGGAAGCCAAAAGAATATAATATTTGTTTTTGGCTTCCAAAATCCAAAAGCCAAAAAGGCAAAAAAAAGCCACAACAAAAGGGCCCTGAGTATGTTCGGGGTCAAGGGGATATGCTTGTTGGTTCTTGGGTGCATATGATCTCTTTATTTCGAAATTCATCTTCTATACATTTTGAAATGTCAAAAAAGAATAAAACGAAAAATGCATGTGTACTTCTTCGCTTGCTTTATACACATAAAATATTTCAATGGAAAATCGAATAGTAATTTGGGCTATGTAAAAAAGAGTTACTCCGTAAAAAAAATGTGCTAACCATAAGGCTTTTTATGAGACATGTTTTCTCTCTTTTTTACATCGACCATGAAAAAAACTTGTTTTTTTTACATCAACCATGAAAAATACTTTTTTTTACATCGACCATGAAAAATACTAGGAATTTGCTAAGAGCATCCACAACGTGTAGCCAAAAGTGGTTCCATATTTGATTTTTGGCTTTTGGAACTAGTTCCATACATTGTAGAGGTAGTTCCAAAACCAGAAAAACAAGGAACCGGAGCAAGTAGGTGCTCCGATGCCAAATTTCACTTTTGGCATTTGGAACTAGTTCCCTACATTGTGAGAGTAGTTCCATATTGGCTTTATGTGTTGTTTTAGCTTGATGGCGGGACCCACGTTATAAATATTTGGAACCACTACATTGTGGAGCTATTGCTATATTTCACACCAAAGCCAAATTCACCATCGTATCGGATTTGGCAATAGCAACATTGTGGATGCCCTAAAGTTATATTTTCCATCTTGTACACAATTAAAAATATCTTTAAAACAAACAAATCTCTAATGTCTAGGTGTACCATCTCTACTAGTACTAGTATATACTAGTAAATTACACGTGCCTTGCACGTGAGAGCTCTTTTTTTTAGTGAAACAACTTCGACGCAGGATTTTGTGAAGCTTTTTAACTTAATTGGTCAAACATGCGAAGCATGTGCCATTTACTTGTACAACTTTATCGGAAAAAAATTACTTGTACAAGCTAGTTCCCCTAAGTACTACCAAGCACATAAGTAAACAAAAGAACCAGGGACATCATCAACCGAAAACAACAATCTATTCATATAGCGGCTCTTGCATCACCCTTTGAAAATCATCTACCCGCAAAGATGAGTGCAGAGTTTCGCTCGTGCTTTCACCTGTTCCAAGATCGTCCAGCTTGATCTCATGGACATCCGCATCAGCCAAAGCGGTAACCAAGTTGCCAGCCACTAGCTTCGCAGATCAGCAACAAGCATGTAGGCCATCTTGAATTGTAGAATTCCATCCTCGGTTCATTTCTTTGTTCCGCCAAGTGGCCACATCCAAGTCCTTTTGAAGACGCCTAATCTTAGCTTCCCCATTGCCACATCCTTCTGTTTTGTTCCTACAAACGTTTGCATCACCGGAACTCGGACATCCGTGCTACAATGCTGCTTAGCAGGGACATGAGCAGTCACTTGCTTCTGCGATTTGCCATGCATAAAATCAATCAGCAGATTAAAAGGAAATATGTTGGTTGATTCATGTCACCACTTTGAGCAACCCATGAGTTTCTAAACCTTAAATGGAGTCTAAAACATTGCAATAAAAGGGTGGGTGCATCATTTGGATGCAGAGGCCGGGCGACCCTATTTTCAAGAAAAATTAGGAAATCTGAAATCTATATCTATATCTCTACCATCTATACCACTCCACTCCAGTTGACAGTTTGATCTCTTTCAGTACATTAGATTATGTCATGTTTAAAACACTATTATAAAATTACCTCCTTAATGTTGAGCTCAGGAGGATCCAGATGTGCTGATCCTAGGCGGCCCCTCAAATGATTGCTTGCTAGAACAATAGGACCAAATCCCGCCTCCTTTCTACCAATGTCTGCATCACTGGCGCGCTCACTGTCTTTGTTAGGAACATGAGCAGTGGCTAGCTGCTGCAAATCAAAGTTCATCAAATCAATCAGCAAACAACACATATGAAATTTGAGCAGTGCGGCTAAATACCTTCTTCAGCAGCTGCCCCACGGAATCGTCCTTTTGGCGGCACATCGCACGGGTGAAAAATCTCGGCGGCGGTGATTTTGTCCCATTCCACAGTATGCCGAGCTTGGCTGCAATTATCTTATTCTGCAAGATATTTTGCCTCCGAGATTCTTCGTAGGCATTCTCGAGGGGAATATCTAGCAGGCATTACAAAAAAAACAGATGCTAATAACAAGCAGTGGAAGCAAGCAATAAACTAGTCTCGGAAATCAAATACATAACAAAAGCTGCCGGACAAAGTGTTCAACCTTGGTCGACTGGGGAGGTGGCGCGTTGGCCGTTCGTTTTGGTTCGGTGGATCATGGTGGCGCTTTGTGTACCGATCTCGCCAGCCGGTAAGATGAACCAGTGAGTCGGGGAGCAGATCCGACGAAGCGGACGGAGTGTGGTTGACGGCGTCGCTGAGCTGGCTCCGGCGCGGTGGATGTCGGCTACGGATGGAGGACTGAGAGGGAGCGAGACGGACTAGGTGCGAGGTAGGGAGAGAGGCCCTTGCTTGTCCGTGGGTGGGGCTGGATATAGGGGAAATGAAAGCCCTAGAAGATAGCATCCTGCTAATATCCTAGTACAAAACAATTGAACTAGAAAATCCCGCCAATATATGGTGCCGAATTGCGGGCGGCTCATAGCTTGTGCACAAATAAAATGGGAAAATCCAAAAAATGTAGTTCAACAAAAAAAACTCTAGTGGCAAAGTCGCTAGCTCGCCATGAGAAGATGCACTCCGCCAAAAAATGTCATGAGAAGCTAGTTTGCTATGGATCTTGCATTAACCCTGCTCGATAAAATGGTGGGCACAAAAGACAAGCTAAATCAAAAATAATGGTGGTAGAAAGATGTAACTCTCAAATGTAAACTCTACTAAACAGGGCCAGCTCAAAAACATGCCTCATATTATTAGTACTTCCTCCGGTCCATATTAACTGCCACTAAAATGGATGTATCTACAAATACATCCATTTGAGTGGCATGTATATGGATAGGAGTAGTAGATCAAGGAGTTGCGAGACAGTGGAGGAAATGAGGTGGGGAGGAGGAGGGTGACGACCAGACCCCCACCTCCACGGCACCGCATAAATAGAAGCTAAAATATGTGAAACAGTGGAGGAAATGAGGTGGAAAGGTCTTCTTTTTAGCCCCAGCGTCACCGCAGATCAGGTGACATGCACCTATTGCATGCATGTCACCGTGTGACATGCGGTTTAAATTCAAATTTGAACACTGCGAACAAATCTGAAAAAAAATCATGCATGTTCATAGATATTAAGATAACCCCTAAAAAATTCAAGTCAAAATTCGAAACATACATCGAGAAACAAAAAAGAGAAATCTGTCATGAATAGTTCCCGAATTCAAATCTGAGTTTCTCTGTAGACTATTCACATCTGAGTTTCTCTTTTTGTTTCTCGATGTATGTTTCGAATTTTGATCTGAAATTTTTAGGGGTTATCTTAATATGAGCTGTGAACGTGCATGATTTTTTTCAGATTTTTTCGCAATGTTTAAATTTGGATTTAGGCCGCATGTCACACGGTGACATGGTGCATGTCACCATGTCACCTCGCTACCGCTCGAGAAATGGAGCCCCTCTCCGCTGGGCTCCATAAAAGCTTCACTGCTCGTGTCAGACTGTTGAAGACACTGGCAAGTGCATGTCAGGGGGACAGAGAATAAATTTCGTCCACGCGTCGGCGCGTGCTGTCTACCCCAAACCCTAAACTCTGTCTTATGAAGTCAAAGCATGCATGAAGAGAAGTGGTTTTTGGTTTCAAACATGGAAATTTCAAAAACCCTCTCAAGAGCTACATTTTGGAGTGACTAATTTTTCATATTCATGATTTAAACTTGTTTAAATGGGCATAAAAATGGGCATAAAATTCAAAATAAATCAAAATAAATGAAAAACCAAGGCACATAGTCTTCTTATGTCATATAGTAAGCATTCAATTAAGTTGATAAACAAGGTCTAGACATACTCAAACCAGAAAAATCATGTATCTACCCCCTAACCCTAAACTCTGTCTTATGAAGTCAAGCATGAAGAGATGTGGTTTTTGGTTTCAAACATGGAAATTTCGAAAACCCTCCCAAGAGCTTCATTTTGGAGTGACTAAGAAGCATACATGCTTACTTTTTTATATTCATGTTTTAAACTTGTTCAAATCTTGGTCAAACCTAGGATTTGACCAAGATTCAAATGGGCATAAAAATTCAAAAAAAATTGAAAAACCAAGGTCTTCTTATGTCATATAGTAAGCATTCAATTAAGTTGATAAACAAGGTCTAGACGTATTAAACCTGAAAAATCATGTATCTACCCCCTAACCCTAAACTCTGTCTTATGAAGTCAAGCATGCATGGTGAAGAGAAGTGGTTTTTCGTTTCAAACATGGAAATTTTAAAAACCCTCCCAAGAGCTTCATTTTAGGGTGACTAAGAAGGATACATGATTACTTTGTCATATTCATGTCTTAAACTTGTTTAAGTCATGGTCAAACCTAGGATTTGACGAAGATTCAAATGGGCATAAGAATTCAAAAAAATCAAAAACCAAAGCACATAGTCTGTGTATGTCATATAGTAAGCATTCAAGTTGATAAACAAGGTCTAGACATATTCAAACCAGAAAAATCATGGAAATTTCAAAACCTCCCACGAGCTTCATTTTGGTGTGGCTAAGAAGGATCGATGCAGGTTACTTTTCATATTATTCATGTTTTAAACTTGTTTAAATCTTGGTTAAACCTAGGATTTGACCAAGATTCAACAAATGGGGATAAAAAAATGAAAACCCAATGCACATAGTCTTCTTATGTCATATAATAAGCATACAATTAAGTTGATAAACAAGGTCTAGACATATTCAAACCAGAAAAATCATGTATGTGGCTACCCCTAACCCTAAACTCGTCTTATGAAGTCAAGCATGAAGAGATGTGGTTTTTGGTTTCAAACATGGAAATTTCAAAAACCCTTCCAAGAGCTTCATTTTGGAGTGACCGAGAAGCATACATGCATGCTTACCTTTTCATATTCATGTTTTAAACTTGTTCAAATCTTGGTCAAACCTAGGATTTGACCAAGATTCAAATGGGCATAAAAATTCAAATAAAATGAATACCAAGGTCTTCTTATGTCATATAGTATGCGCGCATTCAATTAAGTTGATAAACAAGGTCTAGAAGGGAGAGCATTATGGTGTCTCCCCTTTTTCGGGTGATGATGTTGACTTTTGTGCAGGGTTTGTCAGTGAGCAGGAGGTGCGAGCGAGCGAGCGAGTCGAGCGAGGCCGAGAATGAGAGAGATTTGTTTTTTTTTGTGAGAGGGACAACCGAAGGATCCTGAAGGACCCAGAGACTTCCAATACGCATCCTGATGCGTCTTCTCTTGACAAAGAAAATGGCCGGGAGTTTGCGTACCTATTGCACGTGACCTGTGCTCACCGAAGTGTGGGACCCCACGCATGGGCACCACACGTAAGTGACAGACCTATTGGTGTAAAAACTCGGTTGATTAGTATAGTGCATTAGAGCAAAGTTTCCTATGGATTCAAGGGTAGGAAATCCAAGTTAACTCATTTACATGACATTATTTTTTCCATTAAGCAAAGTTAACACATCTATCAATTGGTACATTTTGGAGTGACTAAGAAGGATCCAGGCTTACTTATTCGTTTTCACGTGTTAAACTTGTCTAAATCTTGGTCAAACCTAGGATTTGACAGAGATTCAAATGGGCGGAAAATTCAAAAAAAAACAGAAAAATGAAAAACCAAAGCACATAGTCTTCTTTTGTCATATAGTAAGCATTAAAGTTGATAAACAAGGTCTAGACATATTCAAACCAGACAAATCATGTATCTATACCCCTAACCCCTAAACTATGTCTTATGAAGTCAAGCATGAAGATAAGTGGTTTTGGGTTTCAAACATGGAAATTTCAAAAACCTCCCGAAGCTTCATTTTAGAGTGACTAAGAAGGATACACGCTTCGCTTTTCATTTTCATGTTTTAAACTTGTTTAAATCTTGGTCAAACCTAGGATTTGACCAAAAGATTCAAACATGGAAATTTCAAAAACCTCCCAAAAACTTCATTTTAGAGTGACTAAGAAGGATACATGCTTCCCTTTTCATTTTCATGATTTAAACTTGTTTAAATCTTGGTCAAACCTAGGATTTGACCAAGATACAAATGGGTGGGCACAAAATTCAAAAAAATCAGAAAAAATGAAAAACCAAATCACATAGTCTTCTTATGTCATATCGTAAGCATTCAAGTTGATAAACAAGGTCTAGATATATCCAAACCAGACAAATCATGTATCTACCCCCTAACCCTAAACTTTGTCTTATGAAGTCAAGCATGAAGAGAAGTGGTTTTCGGTTTGAAACATGGAAATTTCAAAAACCTCCCAAAAGCTTCATTTTAGATTGACTAAGAAGGATCCATGCTTACCTTTTCATTTTCATATTTTAAACTTGTTTAAATCTTAATTTGTCAAACCTAGGATCTCACAATTAAAGAGATTCAAATCGGCATTAAATTCAAAAAAAACTCAGAAAAAGGAAAAACAAAAGCATATAGTCTTCTTATGTCATATAGTAAGCATTCAAGTTGATAAACACAAGGTTTGGACATATTCAAACCAGACAAATAATGTATCTCTACCCCCTAACCCTAAACTTGGTCGATCTTATGAAGTCTAGCTAGCATGAAGAGAAGTCGTTTTGGGTTTCAAACATGGAAATTTCAAGAACATCTCAAAAGCTTCTTATGTCATATAGTACTAAGCATTAAAGTTGAGAAACAAGGTCTAGACATATTCAACCTATGCAAATCATGTATCTACCCCCTAATTAACCCCTAAACTTTGTCTTATGTAGTCAAGCATGAAGAGAGGTGGTTTTGGGTTTCAAACATGGAAATTTCAAAAACCTCCCAAAAGCTTCATTTTAGAGTGACTAATTAATAAGAAGGATGATACAGGCTTCCCTTCTCATTTTCATGTTTTAAACTTGTTTAAATCTTGTTCAAACCTAGGATTTGACCAAGATTCTTCATAAAAAATCAAAAGAATGAAAAACCAAAGCACATAGCATTCTTATGCCATATAGTAAGCTAGCATTCAAGATGATAAACAAGGTCTAGACATATTCAAACCAGAAAAATCATGTATATATCTACCCCTAACCCTAAACTCTGTCTTATGAAGTCAAGCATGAAAGAGAAGTGGCGGTTTTGGGTTTGAAACATGGAAATTTCAAAAAAAAAGCTTCATTTTAGGGAGACTAAGAAGGATCCATGCTTACCATTTTATTTTCATGTTTTAAACTTGTTTAAATCTTGTTCAAACCTAAGATTTGACCAAGATTCAAATGGGTAGAAAATTAAAAAAGTGAAAAAAATGAAAAACCAAAGTACATAGTCTTCTTATGTCATATAGTAAGCATTCAAGTTGTTAAACAAGGTCGATCTAGACATATTCAAACCAGACAAATCATGTATCTATACCCCTAACCCCTAATTAAACTCTGTCTTATGAAGTCAAGCATGAAGAGAAGTGGTTTCGGGTTTCAAACATGGACTAATTAAGAAGGATCATTTTTAAAAACCCCAAAAGCTTCATTTTAGAGTGCATAAGAAGGATCCAGGCTTACCCTTTCATTTTGATGTTTTAATCTTGTTTAAATCTTGGTCAAACCTAGGATTTGACCAATATTCAAATGAGCATAAAATAAGAAATAAAAAAATAAAAAAGAAAGCACATAATCTTCTTATGTCATATAGTAAGCATTCAAAAGTTCATGAAGAAGGTCTAGACACATTCAAATCAAACAAGTCATCTACCCCTAACCCTACACCGTGTCTTATAAATGAAGTCAAGCATGAAAAGAAGTGTGGTTTTGGGTTTCAAACATGGAAATTTGAAAAACCTCCCAAAAGCTTCATTTTAATTAGACTGACCGGTTAATTAAGAAGGATCCATGATTAATTACCTTTTCATTGTCATGTTTTAAACTTGTTTAAATCTTGGTCAAACCTAGGATATATTTGACCAAGATTCAAATGGGCATAAAAGTTCAGAAAAATCAAAAGAATGAAAAACCAAAGCATGAAAAGAAGTGTCGTTTTGGGTTTCAAACATGGAAATTTCAAGAACACATCCCAAAAGCTTCATTTTAGAGTGAGTAAGAAGGATCCATGCTTACCTTTTCATTTCATGTTATAGACTTGTTTAAATCATGGTCAACCCTAGGATTAATTTGACCAAGATTCAAGTGGGCGTAAAATTTAAAAAATAGAAAACTGAAAAACCAAAGTACATAGTCTTCTTATGTACGTCATATAGTAAGCATATTCAAGTTGATAAACAAGGTCTAGACATATTCAAACCATACAAATCATGTATCTACCCCTAACCCTAAACTATGTCTTATGAAGTCAATCATGAAGAGAAGTGGTTTTGGGTTTCAAACATGGAAATTTCAAAAACCCTCCCAAGTGCTACATTTTGGAGTGACTAAGAAGGATAGATGCTTAATTTTTCATATTCATGATTTAAACTTGTTCAAATCTTGGTCAACCCTAGGATTTGACCAAGATTCAAATGGGCATAAAAATTCAAAAAAATCAAAAAAATTGAAAAACCAATGTCTTCTTATGTCATATAGTAAGCATTCAATTAAGTTGATAAACAAGGTCTAGACATATTCAAACCAGGAAAATCATGTATCTACCCCTAACCCCTAAACTATGTCTTATGAAGTCAAGCATGAAGAGAAGTGGTTTTGGGTTTCAAACATGGAAATTTCAAAAACCTCCCAGAAGCTTCATTTTAGAGTGACTAAGAAGGATCCAGGCTTACGTTTTCATTTTCATGTTTGAAACTTGTTTAAATCTTGGTCAAACCTAGGATTTGACCAAGATTCAAATGGGCATAAAATTCAAAAAAATTAGAAAAATGAAAAACAAAAGCACATAGTCTTCTTATGTCATATAGTAAGCATTCAAGTTGATAAACAAGGTTTAGACATATTCAAACCAGACAAATCATATATCTACCCCCTAACCCTAAACTCGGTCTTATGAAGTCTAGCATGAAGAGAAGTCGTTTTGGGTTTTAAACGTTTAAGCCAAAAGCCCCATTTCAAATATTTCAAACTTATTCAAATTTGGTTCAAATTTGAAAGACATACAAGTTATAGCACACATAGTGCATACATGTTCACACATATTGCACTAGATGCTAATTAACCCTATAGTTTGAGGCCATTTGGATGAGGTCGAAAAATTCTTGGATTAGAAATGGGGTTGTTCGAACCCCGTAGTTGGATTTTTTTGAACTTGATCTGTAGTACTGGGCAAAACCCTAGTTTAACCTATTTAATTATAGATTCGTAGGTTGATTTTTCTACATTTTTATTATTACTATGCAGCACATGTGTGTTTGCCCGTCGAGTGAAACTCGGAGAAGAGGGATCACTTGGAAGGAGAGAAGAAGGGAGAGCATTATGGTGTCTCCCCTTTTTCGGGTGATGATGTTGACTTTTGTGCAGGGTTTGTCAGTGAGCAGGAGGTGCGAGCGAGCGAGCGAGCGAGTCGAGCGAGGCCGAGAATGAGAGAGATTTGTTTTTTTTTTGTGAGAGGGACAACCGAAGGATCCTGAAGGACCCAGAGACTTCCAATACGCATCCTGATGCGTCTTCTCTTGACAAAGAAAATGGCTGGGAGTTTGCGTACCTATTGCACGTGACCTGTGCTCACCGAAGTGTGGGACCCCACGCATGGGCACCACACGTAAGTGACAGACCTATTGGTGTAAAAACTCGGTTGATTAGTATAGTGCATTAGAGCAAAGTTTCCTATGGATTCAAGGGTAGGAAATCCAAGTTAACTCATTTACATGACATTATTTTTTCCATTAAGCAAAGTTAACACATCTATCAATTGGTACATTTTGGAGTGACTAAGAAGGATCCAGGCTTACTTATTCGTTTTCACGTGTTAAACTTGTCTAAATCTTGGTCAAACCTAGGATTTGACAGAGATTCAAATGGGCGGAAAATTCAAAAAAAAAACAGAAAAATGAAAAACCAAAGCACATAGTCTTCTTATGTCATATAGTAAGCATTAAAGTTGATAAACAAGGTCTAGACATATTCAAACCAGACAAATCATGTATCTATACCCCCTAACCCCTAAACTATGTCTTATGAAGTCAAGCATGAAGATAAGTGGTTTTGGGTTTCAAACATGGAAATTTCAAAAACCTCCCAAAAGCTTCATTTTAGAGTGACTAAGAAGGATCCATGCTTACCTTTTCATTTTCATATTTTAAACTTGTTTAAATCTTAATTTGTCAAACCTAGGATCTCACAATTAAAGAGATTCAAATCGGCATTAAATTCAAAAAAAAACTCAGAAAATGGAAAAACAAAAGCATATAGTCTTCTTATGTCATATAGTAAGCATTCAAGTTGATAAACACAAGGTTTGGACATATTCAAACCAGACAAATAATGTATCTCTACCCCTAACCCTAAACTTGGTCGATCTTATGAAGTCTAAGCATGAAGAGAAGTCGTTTTGGGTTTCAAACATGGAAATTTCAAGAACATCTCAAAAGCTTCTTATGTCATATAGTACTAAGCATTAAAGTTGAGAAACAAGGTCTAGACATATTCAACCTATGCAAATCATGTATCTACCCCCTAATTAACCCCTAAACTTTGTCTTATGTAGTCAAGCATGAAGAGAGGTGGTTTTGGGTTTCAAACATGGAAATTTCAAAAACCTCCCAAAAGCTTCATTTTAGAGTGACTAATTAATAAGAAGGATGATACAGGCTTCCCTTCTCATTTTCATGTTTTAAACTTGTTTAAATCTTGGTCAAACCTAGGATTTGACCAAGATTCTTCGAAAAAATCAAAAGAATGAAAAACCAAAGCACATAGCATTCTTATGCCATATAGTAAGCTAGCATTCAAGATGATAAACAAGGTCTAGACATATTCAAACCAGAAAAATCATGTATATATCTACCCCTAACCCTAAACTCTGTCTTATGAAGTCAAGCATGAAAGAGAAGTGGCGGTTTTGGGTTTGAAACATGGAAATTTCAAAAACCCCAAAAGCTTCATTTTAGGGAGAATAAGAAGGATCCATGCTTACCATTTTATTTTCATGTTTTAAACTTGTTTAAATCTTGTTCAAACCTAAGATTTGACCAAGATTCAAATGGGTAGAAAATTAAAAAAGTGAAAAAAATGACACCAAAGTACATAGTCTTATTATGTCATATAATAAGCATTCAAGTTGTTAAACAAGGTCGATCTAGACATATTCAAACCAGACAAATCATGTATCTATACCCCTAACCCCTAATTAAACTCTGTCTTATGAAGTCAAGCATGAAGAGAAGTGGTTTCGGGTTTCAAACATGGACTAAGAAGGATCATTTTAAAAAACCCCAAAAGCTTCATTTTAGAGTGCATAAGAAGGATCCAGGCTTACCCTTTCATTTTCATGTTTTAATCTTGTTTAAATCTTGGTCAAACCTAGGATTTGACCAATATTCAAATGAGCATAAAATAAGAAATAAAAAAATAAAAAACGAAAGCACATAATCTTCTTATGTCATATAGTAAGCATTCAAATGTTGATAAACAAGAGGTTTGGACATATTCAAACCAGACAAATAATGTATCTACCCCTAACCCTAAACTCGTGTCGATCTTATGAAGTCTAGCATGAAGAGAAGTCGTTTTGGGTTTCAAACATGGAAATTTCAAGAACATCCCAAAAGCTTCTTATGTCATATAGTAAGCATTAAAGTTGAGAAACAAGGTCTAGACATATTCAAACTATGCAAATCATGTATCTACCCCGTAACCCCTAAACTTTGTCTTATGTAGTCAAGCATGAAGAGAGGTGGTTTTGGGTTTCAAACATGGAAATTTCAAAAACCTCCCAAAAGCTTCATTTTAGAGTGACTAAGAAGGATGATACAGGCTTCTCTTCCCATTTTCATGTTTTAAACTTGTTTAAATCTTGGTCAAACCTAGGATTTGACCAAGATTCTTCGTAAAAAATCAAAATAATGAAAAACTAAAGCACATAGCATTCTTATGTCATATAGTAAGCATTCAAGATGATAAACAAGGTCTAGACATATTCAAACCATACAAATCATGTATATATCTACCCCTAACCCTAAACTCTATCTTTATGAAGTCAAGCATGAAAGAGAAGTGGTGGTTTTGGGTTTGAAACATGGAAATTTCAAAAACCCCCAAAAGCTTCATTTTAGGGAGAATAAGAAGGATCCATGCTTACCATTTTATTTTCATGTTTTAAACTTGTTTAAATCTTGTTCAAACCTAGGATTTGACCAAGATTCAAATGGGCATGAAAATTACAAAAAATCAAAAAATGAAAAACCAAAGTTCATAGTCTTCTTATGTCATATAGTAAGCATTCAAGTTGTTAAACAAGGTCTAGACATATTCAAACCAGACAAATCATGTATCTATACCCCTAACCCTAATTAAACTCGTCTTATGAAGTCAAGCATGAAGAGAAGTGGTTTCGGGTTTCAAACATGGACTAAGAAGGATCATTTTAAAAAACCCAAAAGCTTCATTTTAGAGTGCATAAGAAGGATCCGGGCTTACCCTTTCATTTTGATGTTTTAATCTTGTTTAAATCTTGGTCAAACCTAGGATTTGACCAATATTCAAATGAGCATAAAATAAAAAATAAATGAATCAATGAGATATGACCTCATGTTTATTTTCTATAGGATTATTTCCTATAGGATATGTTCAATCAAACAACTAGCCGGTGTAGGAAAAAATCCCGTAGAATCAAACAACTAGCAATCAAAAATAATTTATCTCTCAATCCTCCGTCGTGCATGTGGGTACACCAATAGCATATACATGTTGGTCCCATCTTAATGCTAAGGTTCAGTTCATCATACATAGTGGGAAACTTCACAAGATAAATGGGACCCAAGTTATGGCGAAAGTTAATATTATTACTATATATATACACACATAGTTTCATTCGATTTGAATTATAGGTTTGTGAGCAAATATATATTTAGTTCGAACTAGTGCTCGAGTACGTAAGAAGCTATTTAATCACAAGCTTCCTAGATTTTAAAACAAGGCATCTACATATTACTGGATTTTTTCAAAATTTTCAGAATAGTTTTCTTAGCTTCGAAATAAGAAATAGTTTGGAACGTTGGATCTCAAATGGATGGTAGATGGTGGCACATAGTCACAATGTATCTTGGAAGCATCAAGTCACTGAAGCTCTGTCCGGTTTCCAAACCAAGCTAAGAAAGGCATTGAAAATGAAGTTCTGCTCTAAAACATCTCTCATTCCATTTTGGTGCTCGCGCAGCTTGCATGCTGCCCACGTGTTAAGGTACGTGTCTCTGGCATGTAGAGAACTACGATTATTGGCGAAAAATATATCGAAATGGAAACCGTAAAAAAAACCTCTCCGGTCAACCCGATGTGACGAGACATCACCGCACCAAACGTCGTCGCAAATTTATAGATGGGTGGCGTGCTAGTATACCAACAATCAAATCGGCGCCCGGCCGCAGCAGCAGCCTAGAGTACTACCTAGTTTTTGCCCCTTGCATGTCTATCGTATTCTTCTTCACCCTCCCATAATCACCCGCACGCGCAGCATCTCGATCCCCACCACGCCGCATCGTTCCGCCGCCCTCTCCTCCGAAATCCCCAAGCGCGGTTGCATCCGCCATCCACCTAAATCCATCTTCACGTGATGAATTATTCTAGGCTTTGCCGGGGCGGCGGGGAAGGCCACTGGGAGGCTCTCACCGGCGACAACACCGACCTCATCGCCGCGCATCTGGACGTTACCTACACCGTCCGACTTGCCGCATGTTCCAGGGAGCTCTACGACCGGATCAGCAAGGATGAAGGTAAGATGCACCATTGGGGTGAACCCTGCCTGCTGATGCCTCCGCCTGCTTATTGGTTCGATGAACACTGGGATTGGGCGACAGCATCTCGTCTGCATGATACCGTGTACGACCTGGTGCCCCTCGACCATCCTCGCCGTTCTGTCGCCCTGCCGTTCATGCACGACAGAAAATGGCTTGGCGCGAACGGCGACTTGATCGCCGCCGCCGATCATCATGGGTACCAGTGGTGCCTCGTGAACGTCTACACCGAGCGACATATCCCCCTTCCATCCCTACCTGCTTCGAAGATCGATCATAGTAGTTTTTCATATCAACCTGCATACTCTTTTAACTGGGGTCCAAGCAATTGATTTGTTGAAGATTGTAATCTGCCAAGTGCCCACAAAAGGTGGGAGGTACGCAGATTACAAGCTCATCGCCTTGTTCGACAAAACGATTTTCTACCTTGAAGGGGGTGGCGACTGGAGAATGCCCATGCTGGAGGCCCTTACACCTGCACCCGATTATCCAAATTACTGTGATGCCATTGAACTCGGTGGCCACGTTTTTGCGGTGGACGAAACTGACGGCTCCACGTACTTCTGGGACACCGCAAATGGTATTTTTTCAGTCCTTTTGCATTGCATGATACACCGCCTTAACCAATGAAGTTATTAATGAACTACCTTGTTTATATTTTACCTTTCTTAAATGACTTAATGATCACACCCCTTTTGCTGAATATGAATGAACCGTTGCTTGCAATGAATTAGTAGTACTAATTAGCCACCAACAAACATAGTATGCTCGCATGTGATTGCATTCCTGAATTAGTAACTCTACGCCAATGCAGTAATATGGATGTAATTAACCAAGATCTCAAAAGATAACGTAGCACTATGAAGGCACCCTTTTGATAACCTTTTACACCCATTGTTTCATATATAACTAATTGATTTTGCCTCCAAAAGGAGGACGAGAGACCTCGCCATCCGCATCGTAGAGATGCATAAGGACTTTCATAAGTATATGACTTAACGATCACATCCTTTATCCGAATATGAATGAACCGTTGCTTGCAATGAATTAGTACTAGTCAGCCATCAAGCAAACATAGTATACTCCGTATGTGAATGCATTCCCGAATTAGTAACTCTATGCAACTGCAGAATATGGATGTAATTAACAAGTATCTCAAATGTTAACATAGAAACAGAAAAATAGAAGAAAATCGTTTGTAATTACATGCGTAGCTTATATTTTCTAGAGATCGGGGAAAAAGCGTTGATTGGATGTACCTACATGCAGATCAAACAGCTTCTTTGTTTATATCGGTGAACAATCCGCAAAATGGTATAATTAATTTTGTGTTTGATACATTATTTCTCCCATTTTCTTGAATAGATTTCAGTTTCCCACAATTATCTTTGATTAGTGATTGTGACGTCCCCTCATTCAAAATAACTCAGGTTATCTTTTTCCTAATCAAGTGTTATTTAAGTTTGAGTAAGTTTACGACTAATATCTACAACCTCATATATATATAAGATTTAGCACCCGCATGCCTAGCAAAGTTAGCCGCCCGTAGTCCCCCGTATAGTTCTTTCTTTTTGCTTTCTCGCTTTTCGTCGCCTTGCTACAACCCAGTATGCTCTAATATATAATGATGCACGACTAGGCATGTGTTCGAGAAAAGAAAATCTAAATATCTTTTGTAATATATGAGCCTATATTGATGTTTTAGATGTTGGTAGTATAACTTTCGATAAACTTGAACAGACTTAAATCAGTTCAACTTAGCACAACCATATGGCGTACCTTTTTAGAACGCGAAAATGAGGTAAACAAATACCCCGTGTACCCTTAACTATTAATAGTAGAGAAGAGATTATGAACCTTCAACTCGAAATGCAAATTCTTCTACCGAATGGATAGCCGCATCCGATACCTATTTTGCAAATGTTACCGTACTTGGGGTTAGCTATAAAAAGGCATTTCTTTCTTGTCAAGCTTAATGCACTACCAACACAACCAAAAGTCCGAACCGATCGCAAGGGCGGCAATTTTAGGATAAATTGCGAAAGCCAGGACTCGAACTCGAGACCCTGGCTCTGACACCATGTCAAGCTTCATCGACTAGCCAACGCAACCAAAAGTCCGAACCGATGGAAAGGTCTAGGCAATCCACTTATACAAGCTAAACATTTCTTACCCTTCGGGTGGTCACAGTGGAAGCTCTCTAATAGATCACTTAAGACAAAGGGAATTAACTACAGCACAGGACTTAAACTTAAGATGATATATATTTGTCAAAATTTGAATCTATCTATATGCTTTCACTGTCTAGATACATCTGAATTTGGACAAATCTCAGACACTTTCGATGGGACAGAGGTATTATATAACTGTGTATACACTAACTAGTGTCTAGTTTTGGCATCAATAATAACCTAGATGACACAAATGCTAAAACTGCAAGAATGCTCGATGTCAGTCCGTAAACATTATTGCAAGCACTCACTTTAGTATGTAAACATCACCGAAGTAACGTAAAGACTCAAATAGAGTTAGCTACCGAATTCATTCTTATCCTGATGTAGAGTTATTTTCTATATATTATTGAGACGTTTCTGATGCTTAGTTTCCTGTTGGGCTTTTCATCTGGACAAATCATTAGCTGAAATGGGCAGCTACTATTTTTAGATTATATCAACTAAGGCAGCTGTTACTTTTCTCTGTTCTTACTAATTACTGTTCATGAAACTATAGTTCATATTACATGTGTCAAGGTGAGACGATTGCTAAAGTAGAATTATCTGCATTTACTTTGCCGTGCTTTCCCTGAAAATAGTCTGTTGTTTTTGGCTACTAATTCATACGCTCACATCTTCACATGTTAAACATGGATGTACACTAGACCAGCTTAGATGAGGCAATTGTCCACTTTTGCCGGTGTAGCAATTTTAGTATTTCATCTTACACTCAATTACTTCGTGGTAGCCGTCTTTTGTTTTCGTATGTCTTTTAATAGATCAAATTCCGAGAAGGATGCAATTACCTTCCCACGGTCAGCTTCCTACATGGGGTAGCTAGCCGAGCATTTGGCTAAGTATATGAACTCTTACTTTCACAACCGGAGACATGAACCATCGCATTAGTAGATGGCCTAGCAATTTAACCGATACCGCACAAGATACACACCAAGGAGTGATAACAAATGGCATCACAAAATTGTGTTCGTAAAAAATAATCCCGAAGTTGTGTTGTGATCTATTTATGAGTTGCAGCAATATGTGCAACGGATTCGTTCTCTACACATCAGGATTAGACAGTTTTGTTAAATTAAATGTTGATCTCTTCACAGCTGAGATTGTTTCAGACTTCCGGATAGCATGATGTTCGATTGCGTTGTCTCAGGGCTTAGGGAAAGTGGGTATGTGCCTAATATCAGCTCCCTTAACGTTGTAAGGGCAGTTTGAGAATCGGTGAGTTTGAGCATCATTTATTCAAAAAAATCATGCTACAACTGCTAAACTTCACTTCATGTTGTGCCATCATCATTGCTGATGAAAAGCCCATAAATATTTACAACCGCTAAACATTTACTCCATCTCACAGCTTAAGGTGTAAATAAATTGGCGCTAGGATTAAGTAGGGTTGGCGTGCAAATTAGCTTCCATACTTGCCCCTCATAAATCTCTAATAACTCACTCCTTTTACTCCGTATTTCTCTCTTCCCTAAAGTAGCCGCATCGTACTCCTCGTTAACTACCATCTCATGCATGCACCGTATACAACCAATGAGGCACCGGTTTTAGAGGAGATTGACCGGAGGAGCAGCTAATTCAGCGTGAATACCGTGTGCATGCCATAGCCGGGTCAATCGTCTCCTCGTTTTTAGCAAACGAGAAACGGCTGAGAGGGGCATCTTCGGTAGAAATAGGATAGAGTTCACCCTACGCCTTATGCTTTGATCAGAAATCGAATTTATTTTTACGCCTTAAGCTCTGAGATAGAGGGAGTATATTAGTTAGACACGCCGCGCCGATCATTGCTAGTGCCTTACTATATGACATAAGAAGACCATGTGAAGGAGACATGCATCACCTTTTTTGGTGATGTAACTAGTCGTCCTGTAGCCCTTGTCAAATTCCTCTGATACTGATGGGAGGGCCTGCTCACCCTATACGCTAGTACAGTAGTAGTAGTTGCATTTTTTGGGCTCACACCGGCGAAGGGCGCGAACCGGGCGCGCCGGCGCCTCGCGGCACGACGGTTTTCGCGTGTGGGGCCGCCTTGTCGGCCGGGAGGACGCGACCGTTCGCATCAAAGGCGACGCGGGAAGGTTGGTAGTCCCCGGCGTTTAATGGTCTCCCGCGCCTAAACCTAGGCGGCCACGAGGGCAGCGGCCGGACACGCGGCGTCCAGTCGCCTACGCCGCCGTAAATGAGGGTAGTTGCCTACCACCAGCATAAAGTACCTACTACGCCGTCCAGCCCCCGCGGTGCTATCCTCTCATTTCCACCACCGCTTACGCTCCATTCTCTCCTCTCCACCTCAAAAATGCCGCGCCATCGGAAAACGAGGTTCTGTAGGCTTGGCCTCAAAGTCCGCGCGCAGCCTCCACCACCATCGCAGCCGGAGCCGGAGCCGGAGCCGGAGCCGCAGTCCGACGCGGAGTACAGCTCCGATAACGACGAGGACCCACGGTTGAAGGAGGAGTACAGCGAGCACGACCTCCGGATCTTGGAGGCTTCCCAACGGAAGTTCTCGCGAGGTCGTGGCTCATCGCCATTATGAGGCGTTCGCCCGCCGGCAAGCGATACTCTTCTTCCGAAGGAGATTTCTCGGCCGAGGACCGAACCGCCGGGACAGCGCCGCCGGCAAGGTCTTTTGACGGCGTCCGCCATGCTCGACCGCCTGGAGCGCGAACAGTGGCTGCGCCGATGATGAAGTGCTGGGTATTCATTTTCAACCTGTGTATTCATTTTGCCAAAATCCTCATGTATTTGCCAAATTTTTCCCCGATTTATGAGGAAATTCTAAGGTTTTGTCAAAATCTTGGGTATTCAGCTGCATACGCAAGAATACCCCTGGGGCCGCCCCTATCGCGAAGCATGGGAGAAGCGGGCACGGACGTAGGCGGCATAGGCGAAGAACGAGGACGAGGCAGACCCGTCGCGCGCCCCAACCGACGTCCATTAGATTAGGATTAAGTTTAAGTTTTATTTAGGCCTCCCCAACCGACGGCATCACTTGTGTTCATGTAGTATTATTATGGTGGTGTACTTGTGTTCATGTACTTGCTTCGTACATGTACCGCTGTGTTTGTTGAAGGAGACATGCATCACCCTTTCTTGGTGATGTCTTCCTGTAGCCCTTGTCAAATTAAATTCCTCTGATACTGATGGGAGGGCTTGGTCACCACACACGTCAGGATGAAGTGGAGAGAAACTACTCGTCCCTTGTTGGACACGGACTATTGGAAACTTATTTTCATTATAAATCCTACGTATTATTTTTGTGGCATATATCTTATATTACACCTTGTCAGTGCCCATGATGATGGACTTGGGTGTCTAGGAATAGGAAGGAGGACACTAGCGAATAAACAAACCGGTCAGCCAAACTGGGCAGCCGATGAAAAGTATGATCAAGTGCGAATCGTCGAAATTGCAATACAATAATTTCCGGGGAAAATATATGTTGATATGAACTTGCAAGTGTGGGCTACCCACAAACTATTTGCAAACACGGGCTATGCATCCACCATGCCATGCTATCTATAGTTCTATTCCTGTTGCTTAGTTTTTTCCCAGTTTTATGAGTTGAAGCTGATATACCGTTCCTACGAAATAGCCAAACTAGATCCAGAGGCATAATGTTCAGATTGTGGGCTTCATAAGTATACCATTTGGGTTCATTTTTTTTGTTGCATTGTTCAGGCAACAAGATCAAGCTTGTAGGAGAGCTCATCTTCGAAAAAAGGGAGCTGCCCTGATGATCAGGCCACCAAACGCCAGCGGAGCGGACCCGCCCCGGCAGCTTCCGCAAGTTACCGGATGGGCTCATCCCCGTGCTTTTAGCCCCGGTTTGAAGGTTTGTGGCCGTAGACCATCAAGCTGAAGATCTCCACCGATTGCATCCGGGAGGTCGGCCCGAAGGAGGAAGATGGCAAGATTGTTATGGACGCACGCCGGTCAGCCGTTTGTCAAAGCACATGACTTGAAGATAGGATACTTCACAAGTATTCAAGAGGATTGACACCAGATCCTTGAAGGTGCTCGTATTTGATCACGAAAACTGCGAGAAGGTCATCAAGTGTAAAGGCAATCATGCACCACCGGAGGAACAATATGGATCACAGCTCAAATAAGGTGGTGCATGTTCGGTTCTAATTACCACTTTTTTGTAGAGAGGTGGTCAATAAGTATATTTACCACTCTCTTCGATGATGCATTTGTGGTCAACATGATGGTACTCTTATATACTATGTGCGTGGCTCCTCCACACACAATGTTATGTTAAACATGAAGGCTCAATCTGTACTCAATGTCTCTAGTTACATTAGTTAATGCTTGTGTTGGCTGTATTGTGAAGAACACATGCTCGTTCAGCTTGTCCGGTGAAGTCAAAATGCCGCATTTGGTTCCTCGCAAACGTATGCATGCACCAACAAACTCCCCTTCCATAGTTTTCCAACAAATAGCAAACCTCCCGCCGACAAGCATATTAGGCGCAAATGTGCAACCTTCGCAACGATCAGGCTTCCAAGACCGCCCCATGTAACCAGTACATTTTTTGTGTGTGAGGCTAACCTTACCAATAGAAAAAAAGTACAACTTCCCCGGCTTGGGCCAAAATTTCCCTTTTGGGTTGCCGTCTACATGGTAGTTGATGTGGGCCTACTTACTCGGACTATAATGCCCAATAACTACAAACGGGCAACTCAAACACTTTCGGCCCCTTTTCTAATGCAACACGGATACTATGATTCACCACAAAAAACAGGGACATTCTACGTACAAGTTGTTTTAAAGTGATCAAATATCAGGAGCCAAAAATAATTCAAGAAAAGAAACTTGAGTGTACATAGAGGATGACATGCGGGTCCCATTTAGCAGCAGCGGTATCACCGTTTGAGAGGCTGCACGGGATCGAAAGAAAAAGGCAAGTGACCAAATACGAGGTGCCAAAAAATCCAAGAAAAGAAAGTTTTATAGTACATAGAGGATGACATGCGGGTCCCATGAGCCAGCAGGTTCCTCAACGTTTCAAAGGTGGCATGAGATCGAAAGAAAAAGGCAAGTGACCAAAAATCAGGGGGTAAAAAAAATCCAAGAAAAGAAGCTTTATTGTACATAGAGGATGAAATGCGGGTCCCATGAGGCACCTACTTACTCAACGTTTCAGAGGCGGCATGAGATCGAAAGAAAAAGGAAAGTGACCAAATATCAGAGCAAAAAATAATCCAAGAAAAGAAACTTTTATTGTACATAGAGGATGACATGTGAGTCCCATTTTGCAAAGCAGCGGTCTCAACGTTTCAAAGGCGGCATGAGATCGAAAGAAAAATGCAAGTGCCAAAACATCGTAGCAAAAAATAATCCAAGAAAAGAAACTTTATTGTACATAGAGTATGACATGCGGATCCCATTTTTCAGCAGTGGTCTTAACGTTTCCAAGGGGCACGGGATCGAAATAAAAAGGAAGTGACCAAATATCAGGAGCCAAAAATAATCCAAGAAAAGAAACTTTATTGTACATAGAGGATGACATGCGGGTCCCATTTTGCAGCAGCGGCCTCAACGTTTCCAAGGCGGCACGGGATCAAAAGAAAAAGGAAGTAGCCAGAAATCATGGGTAAAAATAATTCCAACAAAGGAAACTTTTATTCTACATAGAGGATGACTTGCGGGACCCACGAGCCAGCAGCTTCCTCAACGTTTCAGAAGCGGCATGATACCGAAAGAAAAAGGCAAGTGACAAATATCAGGTCCCAAAAATAATCCAAGAAAAACGTTTATTGTACATAGAGGATGACATGCGGGTCCCATTTTGCAGCAGCGTTCTCAACGTTTCAAAGTTGGCATGAGATCGAAAGAAAAAGGCAAGTGACAAATATCGTGAGCCAAAAATAATCCACGAAAGAAACTTTTATTGTGCATAGAGGATGACATGCGGGTCCCATCATGCAGCAGCGGTCTCGACCTAGCCAAGGCGGCATAGGACCAAAAGAAAAAGGAAGTAGGCAGAAATTAGGGGGTCAAAAATAAACTCCAAAAAAAGAAATTGATTGTACATAGAGGATGACATGCGGGTCCCATTAGTCAGCAGCTTACTCAACGTTTCCAAGGCAGCAGGGGATCAAAAGAAAATCAGAGGGTGAAAAAAATCCAAGAAAAGAAAGTTTTATAGTACATAGAGGATGACATGCGGGTCCCATGAGCCAGCAGGTTCCTCAACGTTTCAAAGGTGGCATGAGATCGAAAGAAAAAGGCAAGTGACCAAATATCGGGAGCCAAAAATAATAATCCAAGAAAAGTAATTTTTATTGTACATAAAGGATGACATGTGGGTCCCATTTTGCCGCAGCGTTCTCGATGTTTCAAGTCGGCATAAGATGGAAAGAAAAAGGCAAGTGACAAATATCATGAGCCAAAAATAATCCAAGAAAAGAAATTATTGTACATAGAGGATGACATGCGGGTCCCATTTAGCAGCAGAGTTCTCAACGTTTCCAATGCGGCACAGGACCAAAAAAAAAGGAAGTAGCCAAAAATCAGGGGGTCAAAAAATCCAAGAAAAGAAAGGTTTCAATTGGGCTGCATCTGGCCGTCTGGGCCTTCGAACTATCCCGCTGACGCCTTTGGACTCGTACAGTTTCAGCCCACTCCAAAACAGGAAAGTCCTATGCTTCGCAAAAACAAAAAACAAGGAGATTCAACATATAAGTTTGTTTATTTAAAAATAAAGATTTTTTTTCCGTTTGCAATAGCTCAGAGCGAAATACGCCGTTTATTGTCTGCAAAATAATCAAGATATCACATTTTTTTGTACGGGGAGGCTGACATCGGGGACCCATGAGCCAGCAGCGTCGTCAACGTTTTAAAGATGGCAGAGGATCGAAAGAAAAAATAAACCAAAAATCAGTTGGTAAAAAAATAAAAAATAAACATTTATCGTTCTGAGTGGATGACATGCGGGACCCATGAGGCAGCAGCATCCTCAACGATTCCAAGGCGTCAGGGGATCAAAAGAAAAAAAGGAAATATCCATAAATTAATTAGGGGTTCAAAATAAATCCATCAAAGGAAAGTTTTATTGTTCATAGAGGATGACATGTGGGACCAACCTGCCAACAGCGTTCTCATCGTTTCAAAGGGGGCAGGAGATCAAAAGAAAAAGGCAAGTAGCCATAAATTAGGGGTAAAAATAACTCCAAGAAAGGAAACTTTTATTGTTCGTAGAGGATGACATGCGGGACCCATGAGCCAGCAGCTTACTTAAAGTTTCAAAGGCGGCATGAGATCGAAAAAAAGGCAAGTGACAAAATATCATGAGCCAAAGATAACCCAAGAAAAGAAACTTTATTTACATAGAGGATGACATGCGGGTCCCATTTTGCAGCAGCGGTCCCAACGTTTCAAATGCGGCTTGAGATCAAAAGAAAAAGAAAGTAGCCGTAAATTAGGGGGTAAAAAAATCCAAGAAAATAAAGTTGATGGACATAGAGGATGACATGCGGGTCCCATGAGCTAGCAGGTTCCTCAACGTTTCAAACGTGGCATGAGATCGAAAGAAAAAGGCAAGTGACCAAATATGAGGAGCCAAAAATAATTCAAGAAAAGAAAGTTTTATAGTACATAGAGGATGACATGCGGGTCCCATGAGCCAAGCAGGTTCCTCAACGTTTCAAACGTGGCATGAGATCGAAAGAAAAAGGCAAGTGCCCAAATATCGTGAGCCAAAAATAATTCAAGAAAAGAAACTTGATTGTACATAGAGGATGACATGCGGGTCCCATTTAGCAAGCAGCGGTCTCACCGTTTGAGAGGCTGCGCGGGATCGAAAGAAAAAGGCAAGTGACCAAATATCAGAGCCAAAAATAATCCAAGAAAAGAAATTTTATTGTACATAGAGGATGACATGCGGGTCCCATTTTGCAAGATAGCGGTCTCAACATTTCCAAGGCGGCCGTAAATCGTGGGGTGAAAAAAATCCAAGAAGAAAGATTTCAATTGGGCGGCATCCGGACATGTGGGCCTTCGAACTATCCCGCTTGGCCTTTTGACTCGTACAATTTCAGCCCACTCCAAAACAGGAAAGTTCCGAATTTTCTAAAAAACAGGAAAGTCCTATGCTTCGCAAAGACAAAAAAACAAGGAGATTCAACATATAAGTTTGTTTATGTAAAAATAAAGATTTAATTATCCGTTTGAAATAGCTCATAGCGCAATACATTGTTTATTGTCTGCAAAATAATCAAGATATCATATGTTTCTTGTACGGGGAGGCTGACATCGGGGACCCATGCGCCAACAGCGTCGTCAACGTTTTAAAGGCGGCAGGGATGGAAAGAAAAAATAAACCAAAAATCTGTTGGTACAAAATCCAAGAAAAGAAACATTTTCGTTCTGAGAGGATGACATGCGGGACCCATGAGGCAGCAAGCATCCTCGCCGTTTATTGTTCATAGAGGTTGACATGTGGGACCCGTGAGCCGCAGCCGTCCTCAACGTTTTAAAGGCTGCAGGTGATCGAAAGAAAAAATAAGCCAAAAATCGTTTGGTCAAAATCCAAGAAAATAAACATTTACCGTTCTGAGAGGATGACATGTGGGACCCATGAGGCAGCAGCATCCTCAACGATTCCAAGGCGGCAGGGGAAATATCCAGAAATTAATTAGGGGTTCAAAATAAATCCATCAAAGGAAAGTTTTATTGTTCATAGAGGATGACATGTGGGACCGACCTGCCAATAGCGTCCTCATCGTTTCAAAGGGGGCAGGAGATCAAAAGAAAAAGGCAAATAGCCATAAATTAGGGGTAAAAAATAACTCCAAGAAAGGAAACTTTTATTGTTCGTAGAGGATGACATGCGGGACCCATGAGCCAGCAGCTTACTCAACGTTTCAAAGGCGGCATGAGATCGAAAGAAAAAGGCAAGTGACAAAATATCGAGAGCCAAAGATAATCCAAGAAAAGAAACTTTATTGTACGTAGAGGATGACATGCGGGTCCCATTTAGAAGCAGCGGTCTCAACGTTTCAAATGCGGCTTGAGATCAAAAGAAAAAGAAAGTTGATTGTACATAGAGGATGACATGCGGGTCCCATGAGTCAGCAGCTTACCCAACGTTTCCAAGGCGGCAGGGGATCAAAAGAAAAAGGAAATAGCCAAAAATCAAAGGGTGAAAAAAATAAAGAAAATAAACTTTTATAGCACATAGAGGATGACTTGCGGGTCCCATGAGCCAGCAGGTTCCTCAACGTTTCAAACGTGGCATGAGATCGAAAGAAAAAGGCAAGTGACCAAATATGAGGAGCCAAAAATAATTCAAGAAAAGAAAGTTTTATAGTACATAGAGGATGACATGCGGGTCCCATTTAGCAAGCAGCGGTATCACCGTTTGAGAGGCGGCAGGGGATCGAAAGAAAAAGGCAAGTGAAAAAATATGAGCAGCCAAAAATAATTCAAGAAAAGAAAGTTTTATAGTACATAGAGGATGACATGCGGGTCCCATTTAGCAGCAGCGGTCTCACCGTTTGAAAGGCGGCATGGGATCGAAAGAAAAAGGCAAGTGCCAAAATATCGGGGGCCAAAAATAATCCAAGAAAAGAAAGTTTTATAGTACATAGAGGATGACATGCGGGTCCCATGAGCCAGCAGGTTCCTCAACGTTTCAAACGTGGCATGAGATCGAAAGAAAAAGGCAAGTGACCAAATATGAGGTGCCAAAAATAATTCAAGAAAAGAAAGTTTTATAGTACATAGAGGATGACATGCGGGTCCCATTTAGCAGCAGCGGTATCACCGTTTGAGAGGCGGCAGGGATCGAAAGAAAAAGGCAAGTGACCAAATTTGAGGTGCCAAAAATAACTCCAAGAAAAGAAAGTTTTATAGTACATAGAGGATGACATGCGGGTCCCATTTAGCAGCAGCGGTATCACCGTTTGAGAGGCGGCAGGGATCGAAAGAAAAAGGTAAGTGACCAAATATGAGGTGCCAAAAATAATTCAAGAAAAGAAAGTTTTATAGTACATAGAGGATGACATGCGGGTCCCAGTTAGCAGCAGCGGTATCACCGTTTGAGAGGCGGCAGGGGATCGAAAGAAAAAGGCAAGTGACCAAATTTGAGGTGCCAAAAAAACTCCAAGAAAAGAAAGTTGATTGCACATAGAGGATGACATGCGGGTCCCATTTAGCAGCAGCGGTCTCAACGTTTCCAAGGCGGCAAGGGATCAAAAGAAAAAGGAAGTAGCCGTAAATCGTGGGGTCAAAAAAATCCAAGAATAGAAAGAATTTTGGTTCATAGAGGATGACATGCGGGACCCATGATCCCGCATCGTAAACGGCTCGATCGGAGAACGTTGAACGAGATGGCGCGATCGAGAAAAAAACAATGCCGGAGAGGCTGCCATCCGGGCCCTACATCCCTCGGCGGTGCGGATTTGCGTTGACTCGGCCGGCGAACCCGAGAATTCGCGATGCACCACGTCCCGGGCCACCATACGCGACGTTTTGGCCGCTTTCGTCGGGCTAGGTGGCCTCAAAAACGAGAAAAAAAAGTTTTGACATGCACCACGGAGGGACCAAAATCGTCGGCCATGGTACACCAGCAACCACGGCGCGACTTCAACTTCGTCGGCCATGGCAACTTTTCTTGTAGTGTTTACGGGGAATTCGAATTCTGTAAAGAAACGGACAACAAGAAGATCTAGCGATAGCGGCATAGCGAAGCTCAACCCAGCCTATGCTAAACAAGTAACTCCTTGCGCAGAGACGGGCAGCTCCAACACTCTGATGACGAGCTCAGAAGAGGAGATGGGAAAGACCCGTGCCAAAGATGAACACCATCGGGCCGCCCCGCCCAGGTCATCATACGCTACTCAAATGAAGACGCTCGAAAAACATAGCAGCTCCAAATTCACGACAAGGGAAGACCGACATGAAGATACTCTAACACACTAGAGCAGCTAACGAACAAGGACTTGCCCCAACTAGACCATCGCTTAGCAACACATTTGTTTCCACACAAGATGTCACATGACACTCCCGCATTGGCCGGTTTCTCACCTGCCAACCGCAATGGTGTGGGCCTCCATCACACCATGGAAGTACTGACATGATAGATCTTGCTAGTTCTGAGTCCCAATGTTGGGGCACCATCAATGGAGCCACCAACGGTCAGCGGGTCGCCGACCCATGCCGAATTATCCAGAGAGAAGGAAGGAGCCGCCACCCCGCGTCAATGCGATAAGAAGGAGCTATGGAAGCTGACAAAGGGTTAACCTCGTCAATGCCCATTATGATGGATTAGGGTTTCTAGAAAGAAGGACACTAGCGAATCAACAAACCGGTCAGCCAAACCAGGCAGCCGACGAATATTATTATCAAGGGCAAATCGCCGAGATCGTAAGATGTGGAACTAGGGTTACAAGGTATCTCGTATGATTGAATCTCCCTCTCCTCGGTGGCTCCTCCCAGCCCTTATAAAGTGGACTAGGTCCTAGAGTCCACATCGAGGTCGAGTTACAGTATAAGTCGGTTCACCCGATATGGGCTTAACTTTCCTAACGTAATATCTTAGGATTCTTCTGGATTTTCTCATGGGCTTTCTTCTATTCCTTAATGGACTTTGTACCATGGATGGCAATGCTTAGGACCCAGTATGGCATTCCCATGTCAGAAGCAGCCGAAGTTGCAACACCGGATCGTCGAGCAGTTAGGGTCCTCCCACCCCCTAGTCGCCCATGGAGACGAGGGGGGTCGAAGAGAGTTGTTTCGTAAGCCATGTGATGACCCTCTTTTCCTCTTTGTAGATCAACATTGGTCCACCACTTATTGATGGAAGGTTCGTACTTCACTGATACCACACCGTCATAGAATCTCCTTCTAAATTCGGGTGGTATGCCTGCACTTGTAGAGGCCATATCGGTGTTGAAAATTGAGGAACAAAACCTGCATATGAGGCTCTCTTTTTCCCCTTTCTCCTTCTATCTCCAGCCTCACATTGAGATTCTCCTTGCTACTCCCATCACCTCTTCCCTCTCTCCTCGCCAATGCTCTTTCCTTGTGCTATGAGGTCGTCATCAATCGGCGGTGATGGAGGACGGGGTTGCTTTTATGCGTGTCTGATTAGGGTCCTTCTTGCTTTATGTCTAAACCGAATTTTCTCTTTCTTTCAGGTCCTCATTGTAATCATGTGCTCCCCGGCCTGCCGTCGCCCTCACGGTAAGGGTCCTCTTTTTTTTATTTTTGCATTAGGTTTAGTTGTTGTAATTAATAGAAATAGAAATGAAATTGTGTAATTGATATGAAATAGAAAGAAAGAAATAGTAATAGAAATTGAAATTGCAAATAGAAATGAAATGGAAATTGCAAATGTGAAATAGAAATGAAATTGAAATAGAAATTGCAAATAGAAATAGAAATTGCAAATAGAAATAGAAATAGAAATTGGAAATGTGAATGTGGAATTTGTTCTAATAATGTGAATTTATAATAGGCCATGTGGTGACCGCCTCGTCATGAGCACCCCGGCGTGACGATCCCGGATCTTGACGCACTTCTCGACGGTCGCCGACATCAACACTCGGTTGTTGGACTACTTCCTCTACAGCCGAGGGTGAGCTAAAACATCGCCTCCCCTTCTCCGCATTTTCTTATGTCACTAGATTCATTTTCCAAGTCCAGTTGTGTAACCTAGGTGTCACTTCCCGTCCGCGAGCGTTACGCGGATAAATATGCATTAGTGGTACGCATATTTTGAACCGTAACGCTTGCGGCATTTACGGGACAGTCGGCGGATGCGTAGTTGTCTACGTTTTCCATGTTCTACTCCGGTCCGAGTCAGGATTTCGGTGGTGCCTCCCCGTTGTTCTCCGGATGCACATCCTCTCGGCTTTTTGCCGAGACGTGTATCGGGAGAGCAGCGGGGAGGTGCTGCCGAAATTCTGACTTGGACCGGGGTAGAGCATGGAGAACGTAGCCAACTACGGATCCGGCGGCTGCTAGGATCCCACCTAGTAGAGATGTAGGTTGATGCATGCGTTTCGCCCGGTAAAATAAATAAAAATATGATGCATTTAATTTCCTATTTGATATAAATGCTATGTATGTGGTTTGGCTCCCAATAAAGCAGAGGATGGCTGATAATGGATGGATGTACAATGAGCGTGTTAGTGCGACTGAGAAAACAGCTGAGTGGACAAGGAAGACCCATTTTCTAGTGAATGAGTTAGCGCGTGGTACAAAGGGGCTGGTTCGGGCACTTTGCCCCCGTGTTCGCTAGCGTGAAGCGTCAACGTCGTGGGAAGGATGAAATGTATAGACACCTTCTGCAATATGGCTATATGCATGGGTACGTCACGGAAATCGACTTTGATGAGCGCGAACGTGACAGAGGTGAGGTGATGCGGCAGCGGCTCAATGGCAATGAGTACGATGGAATTAGAGACTTTCTAGATGATCTCGTACATGCCGATGTCCCGGATTCGCCACCTCCAGAACCGGAGGCGCCGCCAGAACCGGAGGAACCAGAGCCAACCGCGAAGGCCTTCTATGGTATGATTGCCGCGGCTAAGAAGCCTCTGTACGAGGGCACCGCGATTTCTCAGCTCGATGCCATCTCCCAATGTCTAGCCGATAAGACCCGGTACAACACCACCCGTGAGGGCTTTGAAGCAAGTCTGAAAACAACTGGTAACATGTTGCCCAAAGATCATTGTCTCGCCTCAAAGCTCGCACGCGACGAGGAGAATGATGAAGGACCTCAACATGGATTATCAAAAGATAGACCGTTGTCCGAAAGGCTGCGTTCTATTTTGGAGACAGTTTGCGGAGGACAAGTACTCGTCCCATCTCAGTAAGCGGCCTAGGTATGAAGAGGTAACGGGAAAGGATGGTCGAGTGAGGCAGTCAAGCACCGCAAAGTCGATTCTTCGATATCTCCCATTCATAAAAAGAATCCAGCGGCTTTACATGCACGAGGAGACAGCCAAGCAGATGACGTGGCACAAGTATGGGAAGAGATTCGTGGACGAAAAAAAGCAGTTGAAGATGGGACATCCATCCGATGGTACGGCATGGAAGAACTTCGATAAGAAATTCCCCCTTGCGGAAGCCGAGGCTCGGAATGTCAGAATTGCGATAGCAACAGATGGCTTCAATCCATATGGTATGTCGGCTTCCAATTACAGTTGCTGGCCCGTGTTTGTTATTCCGCTCAATCTCCCTCCCGGAGTCCTAATGACGAGGAAGACCATGTTTCTGTCGCTGATCATTCCAGGCCCTCATTACCCGGAGAAGAATTTGAGTGTCTACATGCAGCCGATTGTGGAAGATTTGAACCACTCTTGGCACCACGGGACATTGACGTACGACCGAGCATCGAAGACAAACTTCTACATGAAAGTTTGGTTGCGGTATACCATGCATGACATTCCCGGGTACGCCCTAACATGCGGATGGTGTACAACTGGTAAGTGGTCATGCCCAAGCGTGCGTGCACCGGCTTGAGTTCCTTTGGCTACGTAAGGGTCGCAAGTATGTTGCGTTTGACACGAATCGACAGCTCCTCAAAAGGAGGCATCCGTTTAGAGAAGACAAAAAGAACTTCAAGAAGGGCAAAGTTGTGCATGAAAAAAAAGATGTGCCGAAGTTTGATGGTACACTTGTTGAAGCCGAGCTACGTGCTCTCGTGCCGGCAGCGACGCCAACTGGCCCTCAATTTGAGGGATATGGTGTAACGCACAACTGGACTCACGAGGCAGCCTTAACGAAGCTCGAGTATTACAAGGACCTCGAACTTCCCCATAACATCGATGTGATGCACACTGTAAAGAATGTCGCGGAGTCCGTCTTTCACACATGCCTGAACATTCCCGGGAAGTCAAAGGATAATGTCAAGGCTAGAGTCGATGTTGAGATCCTTAGGCCCTCCCGGGCTTATCGACACTAAAAAAAAGCCCACATTTTGACAGTTTCTCCATCCACAAAAGATCATCTTAAATGTTACTCAAAAGAAAAGAAAAATATTAGCTTAAATTTATTTAAATTTATATGTATCTACGCACTAAAACACATCTACATACATGCAGACTTTAACAAATTTGAGATATCCTTAACAAGATGCTCCTTTGCCTTTGATGAATCATGTTATTTGAGCCCGTTTGGAAAGGCGTCGCTTGCTCCCTGGCCGGCGGGCGGCGGCGCGGCTTTCGCAGGGAATGGCCACGAGCCTACTACCGGGTTGCCGCTGGACAAGGTGGGCGGCGGCGCGCGCTGTCGGATGCGATTTATCATATTTTTGCGTGCGTGCCTAGGGTCTTGCGGTGGTACGGGCAGGATCGGCCGAACCTTCCGGCCGCCCATGGTGGGCACCGGTCTACTGATCGAGGAGAGCTTGGCAGTGATCACCGTCAACCTCAGTCGATCGTGCAATGTCCCCGCATCCAACTAGCCGTCGCGACGCCCATTTCTGGTCATCGTGGCATTTGTGGGCTCGCCACTAACACATTAGTGCCATCCTGACGGATTTAATTTGGCCGATTAGCTCTTAGGGCATCTCCAGCGGCGCGACGCAAAGTTTTCGTCCGCCGTGACCGGAAATGCGTCTGGGCCCTGCTCCAGCGGGGCGACGCAAAGTGACCGGCCCGTCCGTGGAGACGCAAACCTGGCCCAAATATGCACCAGGTTTGCGTCTCCGCGGACGCTCGGCGGTCGCGCCGAGTGACCGCCGAAAAAGACGTAGGACCCGCGCGCGTCGGCTGGCAGTGAGCCCGATATAATTCCCGCCACTGGCCATTCCCCGCGCGAAAAAGCAAACTAGACCGGCGCAAAACATTCCCGAAGCGATGGACGTCCTCGTCGCCGCAGCCACCGCCATGGATGCGGATCAAACCCTCGCCGCCGCACCCGCCGCCGCCCCATACTCCCCCGTAGGCACGACCGTAGCCACAATGGAGGGTCCGCCGGAAGCAAAGCGGGCCGGCACCGACGGCGGCCGGGAGGCAAAGGCGAAGGCTGCAAAGAAGGTGCTCTCCCCGGAGGAGAAAGTGATCGAGGCCGCGAAACGTCGTCGCCGGCGCAGGAACCCGAAGATGAAGATTTCCGCGGCCGCCAACCAGCAGGCGTGGCGTATGCGGCATCAAAGCCGGCGGCCGCGCAAGTAGCCCTCCATCCGACCTTGGCGGAGGGCTACATGCTCGTCAAGAGAGAGGGATCGCCGGCGTCGCTCCTCCGTCCTCGTCGGTCGGCTCGGTAAGTTCCCGACCGCGTCCCCGGAACTCCCGCTCCCTTGCAGGGCCACCCGGCGTCGCGGTTCGCGTCCGGCCTGCCGCCGGTGGAGGTGACCGGGGCGGCGGAGCAGTTCAACGGGGCGGCTGTTCCCGACCTCAACCGGACTCCTAGAAGCGGTGACTCCAGCTCGGGCGCGGCACAGAAGACGCGCCGAGTGCCGGGAGGAGAGCATGCCGCAGCCCCGCATCCTGTTCGACGAAATGGCGGCGGCTGCCCCGACGATGGACGACCCGTGCACGTGAGCTCTCTCAATGTGTGCGTTCGCCGTGTTTCATGCGTCTGACGTCCGGTGATTCGTAGGACTATTGGAAGGACCGCCATGAGGCTGACATCCAGGAAATTATCTTCGGCGGCGGCTTCGTTCGCGGTGATCCGGCCGGGTCCCCGCCGGATGACTCGGGAGCCAACGGCGGATGAACGCGCGGAGGACATCGAAACCGCACGCCTGTTCGCCACCCAGCAGCGCGCAGCCAACACCCGTGTCGGTGGACGACTTCGACGACGCGCCAACAAAGCCCGGGAAGAAGAAGGGAGAGCCACATGACACAAGGCTTCGTCGAGGAGGAGGACAAGTGCTTGTGCAAAGCATGGCTTGCATCGAGCAATGATTGCATTAATGGCGCGCAGCAAAAGGGCAAGGTCTATTGGGCCAAGGTCTCGCAGAGTACAACGAGACCAGGCGGCACCCTCCCTACAATATCACAAGCCCTCGGACGTTAGAGTCCCTTCGAAAAGATGGAACTACATCAAGCAAGAGACAGCCAAGTTTTGCTCGGTGGTGGAACATGTCGTTAACAACCCCGTAAGCGGCGCTGGCGTCATGACAAGTGGTAAACACGATAGAACCATCATCATTCAACACTATGTGCATCATTCTATGTACATCATTGGCGGCTATGAATGCGGATATCCCGCGCCTTGGAGAAGTTCAGGGCGACGCATAAGAAGGGCTTCCATATGGTCCATTGCTCGGGACGTGCTCAAGAACGCCAACAAGTGGATGACAAGCTATGCGGCCTACAACGAAGCCGCGAGGAATGGGACAGCGATCAACCTCGACGGCGAGGACGACGATCAAGGCCGTCCAGCCCTTCCACCTCGTCCACGAGGCCACAAGGCTACCAAGGCCGATCTACGACGAGAGGCGCAGGCCCTTGCGTTCACCATGAGCATGGAGAAGATGATGGCCGACAATCGTGCCGCCTTGGCTGCTAGGGACGAGAAAAGGCGTCTCGGAAAAGAGGCCGCAGCTGCCATCTACCACAACCTCGCCAAAGAGGTAATTGAGGTCCAAAAGGCGGACGCCGAGGCCAAATTGCTTGACGCCGAGGCTAGGAGGATGGACGCCAAGGCCAAGATCCTTGCGGAGGACACTAGGATCATGCTAGCCGACTTGAGCAGCGTCGACGACGAGACCAGGGCCTGGTTCATGAAGAGGCGCGCCGAAATCCGCGCGCGAGACGCCTGATCGCCGGCGCCATGCGCCCAACAGACCTTGGCCTCCTTTTGGACATTTTTATTGCTGCACGAGCCTCGTTGTGCCCCTTTGGTCTCCACTTTGCGCAGTCCGATATGCAAAGTGGGGTGAACTTGTTTCAGCCCTCAAAATACGGCTGTAAATTTGGTGCAAAAGTTTATGCGTGCTTCTATTTTTTGAATTCTGGCCTGCGCCTAAAATGCGTCGTCCCGCTGGAGCCAGCCCCAGATGCAAACGGACACGCGACCATTTCCGCGTCCGCCTCGCGACGCAAACGGACGTCCGCGGACATTTTGGGTGTCCGAAATGCGTCGCGCAGCTGGAGATGCCCTTACGGTAGTAGCAATGTAGCATGTCGTCTTTTGTTACAGTAGGTGGTTGATTAACTAGGCACGACCTGTGGCATAGCCGAAGATGGTGAGTGGGGCAGTGGCGCTTCCATAAAGCTAAGGTACGTAAGTAGGGCGTTATCCTCCGGTCCAGCGACATGTGCTCCTTTCCGGCGATGCGTGAAAAGGGCACCGAAAATAAAATCTGCAGTGCAGTGCTCCGATTCCTCTCGAGCAAGTGCGCTAGTCAATCGTGATCGAGCGCGCGCGGCAAGTAGCTGAAAGACCACGTCCACAGGGATCTGCATCTGCTAGATGAGAGTGTGGGCTGCGACCGATGCTCACAACTGCAGATACTTTAAACTGCAATGTTGCAAGAAGCAGATGGAACAAGCGTCGTGGCATTCAATTCCCGCCCTGTTTCGTCACCGCATCGGAACATGAAAGGATGAATAATGGAGCAAGCATGTATGTATTGCAACACGATGCCTGCGACGGGGCACGCCTAGCCCAGGGCTGGACCATGCGTTGTCGGCGCGCCAGCTCAAGAAGCCCTACATGTACGTTCGTACGCCTCCGAAATAATTCGCCACGATACTGGACCAGCTTCTCTCGGAGCTGGCCGCACAGTGGCAGTGCACCGACACATCCGCCGCCTACCGATCTTTTTTTTGCACCTCCGTGTTATTGCTGGCTAGGAGAAGTACTACTTGTTTGGAGCTGCAAAATATAGTTTTCTCTTGGATGAGCAGAGCTGAACGTCTCGTCTGGTCGACCGGTTGAATCAGGAACAGTGCTCGGCGCGTTGTCCCTTCCGGGAAATGTCAGGTCGGTTTTGCCGTGTGCGCCGTATCTACCCAGGTGCAGGTCAAATCTACCGATGGCGTTGGATGCCGCCGAACGAAGACGCAAGCGCGGACGTGCAGGAGCGAACGGTCACGGATCGGAAGGGCAAGGAGGATGGAGCGCTAGATGGCCAAAACCGAACAGCTCGGATGTTTTTGACACGGGCGTCAATGTCCAACAGTAATAGGTCAGTCGATAACCTCCCACTTTATATCCACGCATCCATGTGGGATGCCGATGCGCCCAAGATTATTGCACCAACGTGTTGACACATGACTACATTTGGCCCTGTTTAAAAAAAAATTATCAGTTTCGATAGAAACGGGTACCGCCATTGGAACGGGTACGGCAGCGGGCAGCAGAACAAGCTTTAAATTTGACAAACGTAAACGGAAGAACATTATATCACGGATTAAGGAACACAGTCATCGCCCAACCACCTATGCACGGCTAACACACTTGCAACTCAAACAATTTACATTGAAGAAAAAATTGGCAATTGATTACTACGACTAACTTCCAACAACACAATAACCTTGCCAATTAGATGAGTAAATAAACAATGTTGTGGTAATTAATTGGAAAAAATATATACTTTTTTTTGCGAGGCAAAGAAAATATCAACAGTGATGATTTGTTTGTTTGTTTTGTGTCAATCGTGTCAAGTTCCAACAACACAGTAACCTTACCATAGTAATTAGAAAACAACTACCATTTTGGTTTATATCACATTTAGAGTGTAGAATTGAGGTACAACTTTAATCTTTACAAATTACTACAAGTGATATAACTAATTTTGATCACAATATATACTTACGATTAGAGCTTGATGAAAAATACCCATCATTTTTTATACTAAATATTTTTACTTATTAGCTTACATTGTCAGGTAGTCGTACTATTATAATTCTGATACACATTTTACTATACAATACTTATTAGTCATTTTTGTTGTATTTAACTTTGTTTGTGATATTATTTTCAATTCTTAATGTTATACATTTCGAATGTTAATCATTACCAATACACCGACACCAAACTAGAACTCTGTTTTGACAAAGAACATACATTAATCTTCTAGTTTGGGAATTTCATACGAACATAATTATATCAACCCCGGATTTTGTAAGATATGACAAAATATCATGGATGCAGAGATTATTATGTGCCACTAATATTTCTTTGCATCTTTTGATATTTTTATAAATAATTTTCCAACTCATGAGTCTGACGTATATCCGAATAGAGGTTCACCAAATAGACAATTCTGGAGTGGAGTAAGTGTGAACATGTGATTCTACTCAAATTAATTGCTACGTTGAGTGTGCTTGAAGTAGCATCCTATGCGTAACAAATGGCATAGAGTACCTCTGCATAAGAGCATCGAGCCGTTTGGGCTCCTCAGTTCAAATCCGGCCCTATTTAGTGTTAGATGGATGCAATTTTTGTTCTAAGGAGGCCCATTTTTCCAGCGGCGAGTCCAAGATGGAAGAAAACTTTTGATAAAAAACGGTGAATTTAGACAAAACAAGGCGAAAGTCATTCAAACATAAGCGAAATTTAAAGATATTTAACTTATATAGGTGAGTTCGTACATATATACGCCGAATTCGTACATATATTTAAATTCGGCCATATGGAAACATAAACTAAAATTAATAACGGCCTTCTAGATGCCGAAATGGCGGTAGAAGGCCGTGTAGTCGCCGCCATGGTCGTCGTCGCTCGAGTTGCCGGCGTCCTCGGGCGGCGGCGCCTCATACCAGTGGCTTGAACCGTGGCCAGGGTCGCCGGCGCGTGGCGGCGTCGGCCGGTAGAGGTCATCGTCGCTGCTCTCCTCGAGCTTGATCAGCTCGACGGGCTTGGGCGTGACGTTCCCAGCGGCGGCAGGTGCGGCGATGCGGACGATGCGTTGACGTGCGGCAGCCAGGTCCAGCAGCCGACGCTGACAAGGTATCAACTTGTCAATGCCTACAAGTTGTAGACTTGGGTTTCGCGGAAGTAGAGGGCAAGTAGATCTCGAATGTTTCAGCCGAAAAGGTGCTCGACTGCTTAAAAACTAGGGTTGGATTGACAATAAGATCGGTCCTTTTCTTTGTCCCTCGACTCACCCTTACATAGGAGGCGGAGCCGAGGGTTTTGTATTACACAAGTTACAATTGCCGGGGGACTCTTTGAATCCGACCCGTGAAATTACAAATCTCTATATTCTCAATCTATCTCTACTTGCCATAGTCGACGTATTCATGGGCTCCCGGGCTTCATAATATTCGGGTAGTAGGCTTCCAGTAAATCCCGGGTACCATCTTCGGCAGGCCCATCTGGGATGCCTATGTTAGACGCTGCTGCTTCGCCTCCTGCCGCTCCCAGTCCCGCCCGGACCAGTCACGCGCGGCGTCGATGGGGAGCGCGTTGTCGGCGGGGACCAGGTCGTTGAGCGACCTGGCGATCGCCTCCGCCACCGCGGCGTCCTCAGCGCGCTTGGCCTCCTCCTCGGCGAGCTGGTTCACGGCGGCGGCGGCCTCCTTCTTCGACAACTTCCTCTTGCGCCCGCGCGAGGGAGAGGAAGGCTCGCGGATGACGAGGGTGTCGCTACTGCGCCCTCTGGTCGGCGGTGGAGACGCCGGCTCCTTCTTGACGAAGACCGGTGTCGACGGCGGAGGCGCCGATCCGTCGGACCTGGACCTGGACCTCGACCCAGATGAGGAGGAGGACGGTGCCATCCTCCTCGGCGTCCAGGAGCTACCGTGTCGGCGCGACACGGTAGCCGCCACCGGCGACGGCATCCCCAGGACGGGGGAGTTCCCACCCTCGATGTGTGCGAGCACATTCTCGAGAGTCAGGCGCACTCCACCAGCGGCGGCGGCCGGCGGCGTTATTCCTAGCGGGAGGGGGAGGGCCGTCGTACGCGGCGAGTTCGCGCTCGTATCTTCGCCGGAAGAACTCCGTCCATTCTTCGTAGTTGTCCGGCCAGAAGCGCTCCTCCGCGCGCTGCTCGTCACTGAGAGTGATGAGCACCGCGTCGATCTCCGCCTCCAGGGCGGTGTGACCCATCGGCGGCGATGGGATCGGGACGCCGCCCGCGTTGAGTCGCCATCCTCCCGGCACGCGGAAGTCCGGCGGCGCCGGGTAGCTCGCCATGTGGAGGAGCCGCCACTCCCATTGGTGGAGAGAGCGGCGGCCGAAGCCATTGTTGGTCACGCCGTCATTCGCCATTGTGTGATCGCCGCTAGCTCTCGCTCGAGATTGGGGAAGATTGGGGAAGATTGAGAACAGGGAGAAGGCATGGTGAATGCGGCCAGACACGGTAGTTAGGCGATAAATAGAGGGCGACACGCGTGAAACCGAGGCGACAACATTAACTCGCCGCATGGAAGCTACGCGTCCGGCGAAGACTGGCCGGCGGTAGGCTTTCACAGCGCACGGAAGACGATGCGATGAGGACGACGATTGGTCTCTCTCGCCGACAAGTCGGGGCCACCAACCGCGCGGGAAGTTTTCTCGGCGTTTCCCGCGCTTTCGTTTCGTCCGGTGTCCCCGAGCGCTCCTGGGGTCCGGGGATGACCTGGGCTCCCCGGATGGATGAAAGCCCAAATCTGGACGAAAACAAGGATCCGGGGGCGACTAGGCCGTTTTCGTCCATCCGGATGAAAAAAAGGCGTCCTGGGGGCCTTCCCGGGGAGATGGCTGGAGATGCTCCTAGTCATAGTGTGGAGTAACATCGAGTAGTGTCGTGCATATGACACTAGCCTATGTTACTACCATTATAGTGCATAGTAACTTAGACGTAGTATCATGGGTGAGTGTATTAATTAGCTTGTAGACTCATTCTACATTGAAAAGTGTGATGTTATGGTAACATAGCTAGTTACCACAACCATCTCTTTCTTCATCCAATGTCATGCCATGTCATCAATTTGCTTAGTTGGCAATGCATATAGCTCTATATTACTATCTTAGTTACTCCCACTATGAGTAGTCTAAGAGCATCTCTAGTAGTACCCGTATAAACTCGAACCGAAAACACGGGAGTTCGGTCTTCCGAATTTATCAGTTTCGATGATTTTAGTCATCGCGCAGAATAGAAACCGAAAACACGAACTAAAAATGGAAATCAAAAGTCGCGGAAAATTTTGCTCCGATGATCCATGCGAAATGAAACGAAATCTTGCTTCGATCGAGCAACATTCGAACATAATTTACACATACTAATCAAAATACTAAGTAAACCTACTCCTCCTCACTAATTTGATCCCAAAACAACGAAATTGGCCTCGGGATTGTCACCGGGGCTGTACGCGTGACGGAGGAGGGTTTTTTTGGCGCCGGCGACGCCTATGCAAGGACGAGTGCGGCCACCTCCGCCGAGCTCCCGCAGGTGAGAGGCGGGCCATCTAACTCGTCGTCGTCGTTGATGTCGCCGCGTGGCAGAAGCGCCGGTAGCGGTGGGTTGCACGAGCCAGCGGGCGGCGTGTCGGCTTCCCCATCGCGCGCCTCTGACCGCGCAGGCCGGCGCGCGAAGCTATGCGGCCACCTGCGGGCCGCCCACTTCCAAGCTCCGTTGGAGCGCTCCCGCCTCGCGCGGTCCGCCTCCGACCGCACAGCCGGTGGACGCGGCGATGATTTTCCGCCGCCGCTTCGGCCCCCTCCCCTACCGGCCCGTCTTGCGCGCGCCATTGCAGAGGGAGGGGTGGTGGCGGCGGAGCGGAAAAGGCGAAGACCGCGACGAAATTTCTCGCCGGAGGTGGAGCGGCGGCAGCGGCGGCCGGGGAATAGGGTTTTGGAACCCAACTCGCCCCCGCGCCCTGTATAAATATGGGGCGGCCGTCCAATTTCTCGGGCCCTCAAACTTTTTTACGGGCTAGGCCGCGAGTTCAGGCTCCGTTCTAGGCCTCTTTCGGCCTTGATCCCGTATTCTCGCCGGAATCTTTCGGTTCCGGCTCGTATTTCAGTGACCGTTAGAGTTGCTCTAAGTGCTGTTCCGATGTCAAGAGATGAAAACTGGCACCCCAACAACTAGCTAGGTGGCTTGGGACAGTGAAGAAAGTCTCTCTTCTGTTTGACCGGAGAATTAATTTGAGAGATCCATTAAGTTTGTTTTGAGATAGATATTGTCCGATTCTCCTTCTATTGATTCTTTTCCGATCGAGATGTACGGACCCATGTGCCTACATGCCTAGATTCTGTTCATGGATTAACGAAAATGTGCAAGAGCTCTATTTGCCTCTGCCATTCTATGAGTCGCTTCCTTTTTGCGTATGGCACCCCCACTCCCTTTGGCAGCATCTACTTATTCGGAACTTAATTTTACGGGCATGGAGTTTTGGCTCCCGGGTGTATCTGATCCTGATATCTAGACCGTTGCGCAACGCTTAAAGATTGTTGTACATGAGACAATACTCTGACATATAGGCAGCATAAAACCATGGATACGTAGGTGGTCCAGTGTACGTTTGTGCCTGTGGCCCACGACACAGTACCGGGCGAGCGACGGCGACACTGTGATACCGACGATCTGTACCCGCGGAACAACTGAGGGTGGGCTACCTAGACCATGGTACATGAAACCGTATTTCCAGATAAATATTGTGCCGCAAATCGCATCTCCATTCCTTCAGACAAGCAATCGCTGCTCCTGGTCCACTAATTGCTGGAATTTCTCCCCATCCTACTAACAATGCTGGTTGCTGGAATTACCACAACATTACTCTCAGCCCAGGTCTAGGTCTGACAATCACACACAACTTGATTCTGCACTTGCAAAACACTGAATTAGACAATCGCAAAATTTGAACTTGATCTGAAGTGAAGTAATCTGAAATGTGCAAGGTATTACCAGGATGTGCCCGCGGCCTGCGTACTGACTTATGACGCGGAAGGACCCCTGTGACGACCCTTGCGTGTCCGAAGTCAGCGAGATTGGCCTCAAAGCGGACGTTGCTGGACTTGAGGGCGTGGTGGAGCTCAGGCGGGTGGTGGTCGTGGTGCCGGAAGGCGAGCGTGGTTGCGGTGCCGCGGGTGACACGGAGGCGCTCGGCCCACGGTAGCAGAGGCGTCCCGCCGGCTGCATCTACGCGGAGCCACGCGTCGAGGCTGCAGCTTGACGCAGAGGTGGTCGTGGCCGGCGCGCGGTAGGTTGCGGTGGCTGAGGCTGCTGAGCGCACCTCCAGGTCGGCACGCGCGGTTGCCGGCACTGGTGGTTTGGTCTGTGGAGAACCGAAGGTTGGGGTTCCTTCACTGTGTCATTGCGTCCAACGCGCGGTTGCTGGCAAGGTTGTCCCAGCGAGAGCTTTTTCAGCAAGGGACGGTGTGGCGGAGCCATACAACGACCAGGACGAGGAGAGCTCCGAAGATATGCCAGCAGGGGCCAACCGGAAGAGACGGACGATAACAACCAGCGGCTGTCCAGCTCGAGGTGGCGGTTCTTGCGGTGGCGGCAGATGAAGACAATGAAGACGAAGGGGAAAGAGATGGCCGCGTGTCAACGGCAGGCAGCGACCAGACAGCTTGGGTGTACGAGTTGGACGCGTGGTACCCAGCAGGAGTGTCATTGGGCCGAAATAGACCGGCGGTCCTGGAATGTGGCGTTGCTCCAGGACGTGGGCAGTTGGGTACTGTGGAGCCTTGTGGGCCACCGAGCACTATATTCAATAATCGTGATAGCAAGTCCAATACACGACGATATACTCATATGTATTACCATGTGGCGGTGTCTGGCTGGCTCAGAAAATAGATAGACTCGGGAGCCAAACGGCATTTCCTTTCCGTTATTACATTGTATACAATCTTTGTAAATTAGAGTTGTCAAATTTTACGACGATGTTGGGTATCCACTCACACGGCGTTATCCACCGATTCAGCGACTTGTGTTCTCTTTCTCAGCGAAGCGCCAAAAAGTTATCGAAAAACTCTCCGATTCTCAGAATGAGTGCGCCAGTCAGTCGTGGCACTGCGTCCTCTATTTGAGGGCGATGTTTCCACACCGGCGCCCCGAACAGGCTGCCCGATAGAATTTTTTTAAAACAAACTAGACATTTACTTGTAGTTTCATTTTCATGTTATTCAAGATCGAAGAATGAATATTGTTTTAGGGGAAATCCGAGTAAAACATTATTTACTCCTCAATCCCGGCTGACATGTGAAACTTGCTTCATCTCTAGACTACTACCTACTGGCCACCCGGCTCTATGGAGGTGGACGATCGACCTCTGCTCTCTCCGACGCTCTCTCTGCTGCTCCGCCGTCATTGATCCCCCGCTGCTCTCTCCACCACGAACAACAATTAGGTCGCCGCCTCCTGACGCGACTGCTGCTCCAGCTCCTCCCACCGCCGACGGTGCTCCACCTCCTGCCCTTCGTAGCCGCAGCTGCATCTCCGTCAAGCGCCACCGCTCGTAGACTTCATCCTCACGATGTTGTTGGTCCCGCATCTCCCGCCACAGCGCAAGCTGATCCTACCCATGCTGTCGGCGCACCTCCCACCGCTGCTCCGCCTCCCGCTGACGCCACCCCGCCTCCAGCATTTGCCTCTCATCCGTGGCAAATGCTGCTACGGTCGCCGCTAGCGACGCCTCCCCCCACGCCTCGTACTCTGTGAGTTGCGGGTCCTCCTCCACGACTTATACGGCCGCCTCTAGCGCCTCTTCCCACGTATCGAACATTGGTGGTTTAGATTTTTTCACTACTGAAGTGAAAGGCGGGGAAGAAGGGATAATATTGACCGGAGGCGAGGCAGGAAATCTCCCGCGCGATGTCGTGGCGGGAGAGTTTCCCGCCTGGCGTCGTGGCGGGAGATCTCTCCCACGCCCAAAAAATTTCGTCTCGCGAAGCGCCGGCGCACCAGATTAGCGCCCTTCGCGAAGGGGCCGGCAAGGGGTTTACGACGTTTCTATTAGCTCAAAAAAGCGCCGACGCTATTTAAGACGCGTCGGTGTGAGTCCATTTTTGCTGCCGGTCCTAAAATGCTATCGGGGGCGGTATCGAGGGTGCCGATGGAGATGCTACTAGGTTGGACCATGAATTGTCGGCGAGACCCTGCCATGCCAGTTCCCGATCGAGCACTGTACGTACGTTCCTACAACCTCCGAAATAATTATCCGCGATAGTTCTCGCAGAGCTGGCCGCACAGTGGCAGAGCACCGACAACATCCGCCGCCTACCAATCGGTTCTCTACATTTGGCACCTGTTATTGTTGCCTAGTACTCGTTTGGAGCTGCAAAATTATTTCCTCTTCTTTCTTTCTCTCGGATGAGCTGCAAAATTATTTGGTACCTGTTATTGTTGCCTAGTACTTATTTAGTACAAATTTGGACATGTTCACGTCCACACGAACATAATAGATATTTTGAGCCGCTGGGGCGAAATGCATACCAATTTTTTGATCACACACAAACTGCTCTGGGTGCTGGAGATGCCCTTACCCGTTTGGAGCTGCAAAATGGTTTCCTTTTTTTTCCTCTCTTGGATGAGCTGCAAAATTGTTTCTTTTCTGGTCGTCCGGTTGAATCTGGAACAGTGCTCAGCCGCAAATGTCCGATCGACTTTTGCCGTGCGCTCCGTATCTACCAACCAGGTGGGGGACGTACCAAGTGAGGTAGAGAACTAGAGATGCTGCCAAGAAAACACGAGCTCGTACCGCGTGCCGCTATGTAATCTACTGATCCAGTAGCAGACGCGGCTGGAGAGCGGCGGCCTGTCACGGATGTGGAGAGCGCGCTAGATGGCCAAAACGGAACAGCTCGGATGTTTTTGACACGGGCGTCAATGTCCAACAGTAGGGTTGGTCGATAGGCACTTTGTATCCAGCATGTGGGATGCGGCCAAGATTGCACCAACGCGTTTGAGACATGGTTACACTTGACATGCAGCTGCCAAGATAAAATCTAACGCGATTGGACCTGGACCTGATTAACAAAACCAGGTTTTCTCCACCTGCGGATCACGACATTCTTGTGGAATGGAAAATGACATTACATCCCACTTAGTTATCAAACCAAACACACCCTAAACAAATGGACTGCATGTTTTCGAGGCCCAACAATGCATTGCCGGGTAACCACGCCTAGAGTAGTTGTCTACTCCAAGGTCTCCATCTAGGGGTCTTCCCAGAATCCAGACATCCTCAAGATCCATGCAGTTCTTTGCTCAGACCTCCCTCACCAGGATCGACATTCATCTCTGAAACCGCTAGGATTACAGCATCAAGGTTCAAGGATCTTCGCTCCCACTTCTTCATGTATCAGCTCCCTAGACTATTGGCATTCCTGTGAAACCCAATTACATGCTAAATTAGCCATCCCCGTCATTTGTGTGAACTCCCATTTTAACTGAAACCAACAATTGTACATGATCCTTACCAGTTACCTCGTGCCTTCCGAACAAGCATGTGATCAAAGGGTGTGGTCTTTTCAAGAGGCCTTCCATGTAGTCGTAAAGGCCTAGTCTGTTTGTGCAAACAAAATTCTCAAGGTCAGGACACACACCCATGCTAAAGAAAGCCATATATCATGAATCTGCAGCCCTGGCCACAGCGACAGCAAAACTGTACAGGCATTCACACTAGGCACTCAGGTTTACCTTGTAATCTAGGTGTAGCCCTCTTCCTCTCTGTAACATCTACTCTAATTAGTTCCTTCGTCTTTTCTGCAGTGTATGCTACGATCTTGGGAACCAAGTCCGTCACCAAGCCGGGATCTACGAAATCCACCCACTCGAAGTAGAAGATCTGGTCACATAATCATGGATTAGTACTTAAAAAAAAGGGTTGTCCAGTCTAGACCCAAATCCAAGTGCCAGTCCCAAAGCAGTGTGGGCACATTCATTCAAAACGACCACTCACTCCTCATGCTGCAAAAGACGCACCTCAAAGTAGTAAGCGCTAACTATGCATGCTATTAGATGAGCACCATGGACGCGGATGCCGACCTTCCTAATTGACTCTAATGATATGAATGAATATAGTTAAACATCACAAACTTAATCTATAAAAAGACCAGAGAACTAGTTTCTTACCCCTTTCCAGATACTGGAAAATGGTGATGTGTAACGAACGAAACAGGTGAGAGCGGGACCATCTCCGCGTGAGGATAAGAGAGTATCCCTTGTTCAGACATCCAACCTCGGAAGGTACTCATAGTGACTGCATGCCGACATGAGAGGGCCAAAAGTGCAGGACTACGGATAATGTTTCCTATGCCAGCCATTCCAAATCAACTCAACCCTGCAATGATGCAAATAATGTGACTCAGTGACTGACAGAACAAAAGAGGGACATCGGTCTCACGATACTAAAAAGGAAAAATTGCAGCTAGCAATGTTATGGACTGCATGGTGGAATTATCAAAAGGTTACAAGAGTCAGGATATACAAATTGTGCCGCCAGACTTAGGCTAGAATATAGAGCCTGAATCTAGCCACGTCTCCTGGCACTTCACATAGTTTGGATTTTGATTGATTTTTTTTCTAAGGGAAAAAGGAGAAGGCAGATTCAAAATCTTTTTTCTTCGGACATTCCAAAACACAAAATACCTCCTTGTATTCGCACTTTCAAATGAGAGTGAAATAAATTCGACTTTCATATAGTATCTTAATAGAATTCCATGTAATGATCAATGTATTTTACCAAAATACTACATATGCTCATTGTTGCTAGCCGTTTTAGACATCCACACAGTTCCCATGCCTTTGCCATTACCTTTTCTATATATATTCTAGGGTACTTGGACTTCACTTCGGATGCACAGGTGTCTAATACTAATTATGTGCTCCATAACCGTTCCATGGTTTATGCGGTAGGAAGCTACTTGTTTAAATTTCTGCCAGCCCGTGTCCCAACAAAGTGTACAAGCATGTACTCCCTCCATTCGAAAATAAGTGTCGCATATTTATCTAAATTCGCATGAATTTACACAGTAAAATGTGCGTAGATACATATGAATCTAAGAAAAATTTGCTGACCATTGGATAGTACCACTATGAACAACAAACATGTCATTAAGTGAAACATGGAGTGTACGCAGGTCTTATATCCTTACTGCATGAGAGAGTGGACTAATGGAACCGGGCGGCATGTGATCCTCCGCGAAATCAGCTTCTGATTGGTCCATTTTTTTTGCGTGGGGTCCACTGACGGAATGGGTGCTTTCCATATACAGGTGCAAAATGACAGTATATACGCGTGTGGGCCCCCCTGTCCTCTCCCCTGCCCCATCGTTTCCCATCCCATCCCCGGATCATCACCGCGCGCGCCCGGCTTCTCCCCGAGGCTCGCTCTGGACACCATGTCGACGCCGCCCCGTCCACGACGCCACGTCGGCGCCGCCCTCGTCTCCGATGCCGGCTCGACGACGCCTTGTCCCCAGACGCCGCCACGGCCCGACGCCGCCCGAGTCCCCGGCCGCTGGTTCGACGGCGCCACGTCCCCGGCCGCCGCCCGTCCTCGGCCGCCCCGCCACCGCCCGCGGGATGAGAGCGGCTACGGCCCGCGGCCCGGACTCACGCGGGGCCGCGGCACGGGAGATGGGCGGCGGCCGAGAAGCGCGTAGAAGCACGCATGCGTGCGACCGAGCCGGCGACGGGCGGCGTGGTTGACGGCGCCCTCGTCGCGGCCTTTGCCTCCCTCCTCGTCCCGCGCGCGGCTCCGGCGTTGTGAGGCTGGAAGGTGGCGACGGGGAAGGCACGGGTCAGCAGCCAGGCCCGGCACGCTGTGCGCGGCGCAACGAAGCGCGTGGGCGTGGAGAGGGGGCGGCGTGGCTGGGCTGTTGCGGCGGCGCGGACGATGCACCCTCGTCGGAGAACACGGAGAGCGGTTCGAAGCACGCCCACGGCGGCGGCCTGCGACGCTGCCGTGCAAGCGTGGGTGCACGCGCCCAACTCGAGGCAGCCGACACCAACGCTGCTGTGCACCCGCGGTGTCGATTGGGGCGAGGTGGCGGCAGCGGAGCTCGGGTCGGGGCGGCGGCGTCGGGGCGTGGCGCGCGGTGGAGCTCGGGGCGGGCGAGTTTTCGTAGTGCGGAGAGCCTGCGCCGCTGCGCAAGGTGGCCCGGCTATCCCGAGCCTCACAAGGCCGAGTGGCCCTCGCGCGCGTCGTACGGCTGGCCACGATGGCGGCCGGAGCTTCCGAGTCGCGGGGCGCTCCAAGGACTCCGTACGACTTCCCCGACGGCAGCCCGGCGCCACGCCGCTCGTCGCCACGGCTCTGCTTGCGCATGTGTGCTGCAGCACGGCGTGCTGCCACAGCCCTTTCCTCTCTCTCCTTAATAATGAAGCTTTCTCTCTCTCTCCTTAATGAAGGGTCCACCTCTTGTATTCTAGTGAGTACTTTTTAGTATAAGAGGAAAAGATAACTGCTATGTAGGGCCCACACCGCACATCAACCAATGGGAGACAGACTTGTGGCCGGAGCACATGCCGGCAGGTTCATTCTTGCGTTTCCCTACTGCATGACACCAATTCTGAGATTGACAATAGTTTAGTACCTTTAGCTCAACTTCTCCATTCCATGATTTCCACCAATTGGGGGTTATTCCGGCTCCCATTTGGTAACTCAATCCTTCAAGACTTGAATTGCTTCTTCATGTGCAGCTATTTGACATAACAATAAAGCATCTATTGAACATTGGAAGTGGAAATAGAAGCACAGAAAAGTATAGCAATTTGTAACTCGTGACACTAAAGTGTGTACATCATAACTTAACATGAATGGGTCAAACAAAATACTCCCTCCGCTCTATAATAACTGTCATGGTTTTAGTTTGGAGGGTTAATTCTACTAACATAATTTAGGCACATAGCATATGTTCTATTGCATGTTGAAGTGAACAAGAGAAACCAGGTACTACATGGAAACAAAAGTACCGACCAAATTCCAAGCATCAAACAGATCAACAGCTACAGTACTGATTACATTAGCATATGCCACCTCACTACCATCGCCGTCTTTATTTTTCATCACTAAACCGCGTATACCATTTTCCATCAGTAAACCGTTTATACCTTTAGCCATATAGACCAACCGATCTTCTAACAACTTTTTCAAAGACTGCTGATGATAAATCATTCAGGTGAGGCAACAAAACAAAATCATTGAGACTGAGGAGAGCCCTCTAAGATGTCATACCTTGGTTTCCATAGTGCTGCTCAATTTTTCTTTCATGATTTTTTCCTTGCCCTCAACTTCCAACAATTTCTGCAGAGCTAAAGAGTAGTTGTCTAAATAGAAATTCAAAATAACAATTGCACTCCGTTAGCTGCTGCTCATTACCCAAGGTGAGGAGGTCATTCTTGTCATACAGCTCTAAACATATAACACGTACCCAGCCTTAGAGCATCTCCACTCGTCCCCCCGAACAGGCCCCCGGCGAGCGTTTTTTCCATCCAGACGGCGTAATTCGGCCCAGTCGCGCCCCCGGTTCCTCGTTTTCGTCCGGATTTGGGCCTAAATTCATCCGGCGATCCCACGACATCCCCGGCCCCCGGGAGCGCTCGGGGACTCCGGACGAAACGAAAGCGCGCGAAACGGCGAGGAAACTTCCCGCGCGTCCGGTGGCCCCAACTTGTCGGCGAGAGAAACCGATCGTCGTCCTCATCGCATCGTCTTCCGCGCGCTGTAAAGCCTCGCCGCCGGTCCGCATTCGCCGTCCACGCGGCGGAGTTAATGTCGTCGTCTTCCGCGCACGCATCGTCTTCCGCGCGCACTAAAGGCTGCCGCCGGTCAGCTCGCCGCGGACGCGTCGCAATCCACGCGGCATTTAATCCCCGCGCCGGCCACGCCTATATACGCCGGTCGCGCTCGCCGCGAGGCGTACCCCGTGCTCCACTCTCCCTCCACTCTCCCTCTACTCTCAAGATGGCGTTCTACGACGACGACGGCGCAGCCAACAACGGCTTCCCCGCCGGTCGCTCCACGCGTGGGAGGGCACCTCCTCCACCGGCGGGGTACCCCTGCCCGCCGGACACGAGGCCTCCCGGAGGCGGCTGGCGGCTAAGTGCCGGCGGCGTTCCAATCCCGCCGCCGCCGCGGGACCATGCCCTCGACGTCGCCATCGAGGAGGCGAGGATGACGATGACCGACGAGGAGCGCGCCGACCCGCGCCACCACCCCGAGAACTACACGCGGTGGAACTCCTACTTCCTCCGGCGGTGGGAGCGGAGCCGGCGGCCTACGACGGCCCGCCGCCTCCGCCTGCGCGCAACAACGCCGCGGGCCGCCGACGGTGGTGGAGCGCGCCGGAAAGGACGTTGGCGAACGTCCTCGCGCACATCGAGGGCGGCAACTTTCCGGTGCTCACGATGCCCCCTCTATCGGCATCGAGGGCATCGGCGAGCCGCCGTCGGGGAAGCGTCTGGCAGCCACGGCGCATGGCTGCCAGCTCGTCGTCTTCCGGATCGGCGTCAAGGTCATCCTTGGCGCCGGTGAAGAGGAGGAGGCGACGTCGCCTTCGACGCCGGTGCGCGTCAAGAAGGAGCCGGCGTCTCCGCCGGCGACCGCAGGGCGCAGCAGCGGCGCCCTCGTCATCCGAGAACAGCCTCCGCGCGCGCAGGGCGGCCGGAAGAAGACGAAGAAAGAGGCCGCCGCAAGCCAGCTCGCCGAGGAGGAGGCGAAGCGCGCGGAGGACGCCGCGATGGCGGAGGCGATCGCCAGGTCGCTGCACGACATGGAGGAGGAGAAGCGCGCGGACGACGCCGCACTGGACCGGGCCAGGCGCGACCGGGAGCGCGAGGAGGCGGAAGCAGCGGCGGCGGCTGCCGGACCCGGCCGCCGCACGCCAACTCGCCGCCCGCGCTCGCTCCAACCGCCAACGACGATGTCGCGCGCGGTACCGCCGTCCTGCGACACCTCCATCCGGCGTCGCTGTCCCCGTCGTCGACCTCGAGTCCTCCGACGACGACTGGTACAAGCCATCCCCGAGGTGGGGAGACGCCGGCCAGGGCAGCAGCAGCCAGGCTGCGCAGCCGAAGGCCAACGACGACGGCTCCGACGACGACGGCGGCGACTACACGGTGTTCTACCGCCATTTCGGCATGTAGAGCGCCGTGTTTTAAAATTAGCGTTTGAATTCCCCTAGCCGAATTCGAAATATAGTCGAATTCGGCCTCTATGTATGAACTCCTCCCGTAATGTAATAAATATCATTAAATTTAGTCTATATTCACCCGTTTTTAGCCGTAGTTTGTCAAGTTTCCGTTTTTTAAATTCGCATCGTCGACTTCGCCTGGGCACGCGGCTGGGAAACTACTACTCCCCACGCCAAATCTTCCTCCAATCCGGACGAAAGTTTCGCCGGATTTGGGCGTGGGGAGCGCCAACGAGTGGGGATGCTCTTACTGGAGAGAGGGAATCAAACAAAACAAAACGAGCAGAACAAGAATTACTACGACAGTATTGACGACACCAGACACCAGAGGTTAGATCTAGAAAATGCTTTGCACCCACCTAGTTATCGTGCAGAAGGCACAAAAGAAATTAAATGACGCAGTGGGCAGTCAAAGAGTGTACAGTGAAGCATCTTTGGAAATACAGGAACTTCCAACCAAACATGAATAAATTAGAGCTACTGCAAGATCTAGATGTTGATATATGTCACTAGGAAAACCATTTAGCTGGAGCAAAGTATTGTGCAGACACATGGATAGTGTAGGTATTGAGAATTGATAATTTGAATAAGATAAATCAACTATCCAAAGGCTTACCATAATGTGCCAAGTTGTGTGCTCATCAAAATAGAATTTTGTTCAGCCCAGATTTCTTCGATCTCTTTGCTCAGCCCAGATTTCTGTCTGAAATTTGGCACATTTGCTCTCCGGTATGTGACTCCTCCGATTATCCAAATAGAATTTTGTTTGGTTGAGTATATCTTGAGTATTTTGCTGTTGTAGGTAACATGTTAAGTGAGCTTGCATGCTTATTCTAAGTTGTAAAAATTAGTTTTGATGCATGTTTAGTACTCTACTAAGTTCCTATAGTAGTTTCCCTCATTTATATGTCTCCAAATCAACTTTTATAATGTTTGTTGAAAAATTTCAGAAAAAGAATATGCATAACCATACCTTTGGAGAAGTGTTCGAAAGAGAGACGACAAGCACGGGGAGGCCCTCAAGGGCAGCCACTCGAATTAGACGATCCTATAATGAGGATGTCATCGCACCGAGCTTCGAAGTTGAAGAGGATAATGGAGTTCCTAATGCTTCATCCTTTCCATGCTATGACTTTTTGCGTAATGCAGGGATGCTTGATGACTTCTTGTTCCTCATCAATAATGTGGGTTTATCTACCTATATGGAAGATGAGAGGAGTCAATACTACATGCTAACTAAAATCTTTGTTGAAAGCTTTAAGTTCAACAACACACACTTCACACCATCAGTTACATTTAGGATTTATGATAGGCCTATTACTATGAAGTTGAAGGATTTTTGTGTTGCATTGGATATTACTCCTGTAGGTACAGCGAAGAAGATCGAGAAAAGCCCCAAAGCTTTGACGGAGCTCTATCGAGAAGTTACCAATGATGATGGCCGCACCATTCAGCGCGGCAAGATAAGAAACATTCAACTCCCTGCCATTAGATATTTCGCTTACTATCTTGCTACTAGCATTCTTGGTAGGGAGAACACTAGCAAAATTTCTAGTTATCATCTTGCTTTTCTAGTTGCTGCACTTACTGGAAATACACCTTATCATCTAGGTGCTCTTGTTGCTCGTCGTTTATCCAATAAGGGGCCTATTTTTGGAGGAATTGTTGCCTCACGTATTATGGCATATCTAGATCTTCCTCTTGATCCTACTGATGAGAAATTAACACCTATAAGGCTTGATATTGCTGCTATGAAGAGTCACCAATTTGTCACAACTGACTCTAGTTTAGAAAATATTGTCTATAAAATGTTGTTTATTGACGGGGATGAGAGGGAAATCCCTTTACCGCAGACCGATTTGTTCAGTGTTCACAGGAAACCGTGGTCGCGCTCTAAGGAGGAGGTGGATGAGCAGCTGAGGATACATGGTTTCCACTAGCAGCATGACTCCGAGGACGCCGAGCCCTCCTACGGGTACACCGTCACGTATCCTGGAGCGTCTTCCAGCACATACCCAGAACAGGATCCTTCTTCGTCATACTACGAAGGTGCCACTTCATGGGCACCATGGGATTGATCTCCACTTAGGCCAAAAGCCTAAGCTTGGGGGGAGGTATACCGGCATCACTCATTCATTTCATATTACAATTGCCGGATACTTGTACATACTTGTTTCGCTTCTTATGGTTGCCTCTAATATGAGGAAGATGATATTTGGGGAAGTGTTGTCTAAAAACAGATTCTGGACTGATACTGAAAAAATTCTTGTGTGTAGCCAGAACGTTATTTTGAGCTGCAAATTTTTGTGCATGTTCCCCAGGTTATTATCTAACTTTCATTAGTTGAGCACTTTTCGAGTTGAACAGCAGAAGATTTTCGAAAAAATTGATTACTGTACTGCTGTCAAGTTTTGGCAGATTTCTGCCACTTTGCTTTTCTGTGATTCTTTTAGTTTTCATTCTCTTGTTTTTGCTTTGTTTCTTTTCTAAAACACAAAAAGACCAAAAATATTTCTGTTGTTTCTCTTCATTATTTGTTTGTTTGGTTTCTTGTTCCTATTTTTCTTTATTTACTATCGTTGGTTTGCTATGAGAAAACCCAAAAAGATTTTGCTTTGATTTCTTGTTTCCTCTTGTTCTTGTTTCCAATTCGAAAACACCAAAAATATTTGTTGTTCTTCTTTGGTTTTGTAAAGTTCACTATGGAGTTCAGCGGTCTTCGGTGGTTGGAGCTTGGTTTTCATTTCATATTATTCAAGCTACACAAGTGAAAGGCAATAATGACGATCTACGACAATTTGACTGTGGTGAGAGGCTGGTATGAACTCTATTTGTTTTCATTTTTGTACATATACTCATCCATGTGAGCATGCTTAGTTGGTTCATGTGAGGTATATGTCATTTAATGAAAGTCTAGTAGTTCATGATCTCTCATGTTTAGCTCCAATTTATTAATATGAGTAGCATGTCATAAATATTTGCTTGCATTGGTTTATTCATAGATAGGTATGACATTGTGGTATCCTCCTCTGAATAATTCACTTGAATCGACCTGGCATGCATATGACTGAACAAAAGTCAATTAAGCCTCGATGATTTACTTTGCCTCAGAATTCTTGTATCACTTTTATGCCTCTGTTAATTTATTTTGTCGCAAGCATGATTATGACAGTTATTGCTCTCTTGATTGTCGCTTCCCAGTCTATTGCTAGCCTTCACTTGTACTGAGCGGGAATGCTGCTCGTGCTTCCAAACCCCTGAAAACCAAGTTATTCCAAAGTGTCCACCATAAATACCTATGGCATTTCAAACCATTCCAAGTAAATTCTCATGTGCTACCTTTAAACCTTCTAAATACTTCTCAATTTGTGTCGATGTTTTATAGCTCATAAGGAAGTATGTGGTGTTTTATCTTTCAACCTTGTCATTTACTCCTGACAGACTTTCACCAATGGACTAGTGGCACGTCTGATTATCCAATAATTTTGCAAAAAGAGCTGGCAACGGGGTTCCCAGTCCCAATTAATTAACTTTCATCAATAATTCTCTTCACATGTTTTGCCCTGATTTATCAATAAGCAACTTAATTTGCAAATAGACACTCCTCCATGGTATCAGAATATTGGAAGGCACCCGAGGATTCGGTTAGCCATGGCTTGTGTAAGCAAAGGTTGGGGGGAGTGTCATCCATAATGAAACTAAAATACATGTGTAAACAAAAGAGAAGAGGGATGATCTGCCTTGCTGGTAGAGATAACGTCCTTCATGGGAGCCGCTCTTGAAAGTCTGGTTGACGAGGTAGTTAGAGTACCCACTATCATTCGTTGACAACAACAAACACCTCTCAAAACAATTTTACTTCTGTCTTTAGAAAAATGAAAAGCTCTAGCACATGTTAATCCCTGCTTCCCTCTCGCGAAGGGTCAATCTTTTACTTTTATGTTGAGTCACCATCCTTTCTTTGAGCACCTTCTTGAGAGCATAATTGTCATTCTTAGTGTAATATGCTTGTCCCAAAATATGATCAGCTGTGGTATAACTTTGATGCTTTTATCTTTGATAATCTCTACTTCCAGTCTTTCCATGAACTTCAAAGGTGCCCGAGCATTTATGTTTTGCTGTACAAATACGGGCAAGCGAGATACCATTTTATCATATCCTTTTATGAACATTGCAACCTTGCTGATAGACATGATTCATGATGCTTATTATTAATTTGTTGGTACCTTTTCCATAATTGACATAGCTATTAGATGACTTTATTTGCATGTATCTTATTATGAATTGCCTAAGTACTTGTCCATATCATGAAAATATTTACATCATATGAACAAATGTGTTCGTGAAAGTTCTTTTACCGCACTCAGTTGTTAACTGAATTGCTTGAGGACAAGCAATAAGCTAAGCTTGGGGGGAGTTGATACGCCCAAAACGTATCTACTTTCCCGAACACTTTTGCTATTGTTTTGCCTCTAATTTGTGTATTTTGGATACAACTAACACGGACTAACACTGTTTTCAGCAGAATTGCCCTGGTGTCTTGTTTTTGTGCGAAACTCAACTTTCGGGAAAATCCTCGGGATTAATTCCAATGGGCCTATTTTCACGGAAGATTAACGGAGCCAGAAGACCAGAAGGAGGGGGGCCACGAGGCGCCCACCCCACAAGGCGGCGCGGTGGGCCCCTGGGCCGCACCGGCCTATGGTGGCGGCGCCTTGGCCAGCCTCCGACGCCCCCCTCTGGACTACTTAAGGGTTTCGACCTAAAAACACACGGGGGTTCGACCATTTTTCCAGAAGACATCCAGAACTCCGCCGCCATCGCGAAACTCCGTCTCGGGACCAGAAACTCCGTTCTGGCACTCCGCCGGGACGGGGAATTGGAGGAGATCATCGCCATCATCACCACCGACGCCTCTCCATCCACCAGCCATGCTTCCCCCATCCATGTGTGAGTAATTCCCCCGCTGTAGGCTGAAGGGGATGGTAGGGATTGGATGAGATTGGTCATGTAATAGCATAAGATTGTTAGGGCATAGTGCTTAGTATCTGTAATTGGTACTTTTATGATATTGTTGCAACTTTTTATGCTTAATGCTTGTCACTAGGGCCCGAGTGCCATGATCTCAGATCTGAACATGTTATCAATTCATGATGATATTCATTTCTTTACGATCTTACCTGCAAGTTGTATACACATATTGCTGTCCGGAACCCGAGGCCCCAAAGTGACAGAAATTGGGACAACCGGAGGGGAAGGCGGTGATATGAGGATCACATGTGTTCATGGAGTGTTAATGCTTTGCTCCGGTGCTCTATTAAAAGGAGTACCTTAATTACCAGTAGATTTCCTAGAGGCCCGGCTGCCACCGGCTGGTAGGACAAAAGATGTTATGCAAGTTTCTCATTGCGAGCATGTACGACTATATATGGAACACATGCCTATGAGTGTTTAGTACTTGGATACTGTTTTATTACTATCTGCAAATGCCCTACCTTGATTGTTACATGAGTTCTTATCCATGCAGCGCCCGTTCATCCATCCCTGTGCCTATAGTATTATAATCTTGTTGTTTACTATAATCACTACTTCTGTCTTTGTTACACTGCTGCTTACATTTCACTACTGCTATAAAACTGTTGCTACTGATAAACTCTTGCGAGCAAGTCTATTTCCAGGTGCAGCTGAATTGACAACTCCGTTGTTAAGGCTTACAAATATTCTTTGGCTCCCTTGTGTCGAATCAATAAATTGGGTTTTACTTCCCTCGAAGACTGTTGCGATCCCCTATACTTGTGGGTCATCACTGATCTCTCCATGCTTTAATCCTCAACAGCAAGTACTGGCATTGATGCAGGAGACACAGGGGATCAATGATCATCTCTGATCAAAAGAGGTTTAGTCAAAAATCTGGTGGATAATAGAGTGTGTGTCAAATCTAAATTAATTCCTGCAAGGTGTTCGACAGTATGGCTGCATGAACACTTTGTTTGAATTTTGAAATTCTTTTTGGTGAAGTTGATTTGAAATAATAAAGGGGTAGAATGGTGGTGGTGGTTGGAGAAATGGTGCTGGTTTGCAAAGTTTCAAATTTGGGATGATCTTCTCTTTGTCTCATAGTTGCCACTTGTCACCTTTATACTGGTCAATGTAGACAGAGTCAACCATGATGGTCAACACCAAAAATGTTCATCTTGATATGGTCTTGGATGAGGTGGAGAGAAGTGAGAGGTTTTAGTTTAAGAATCTTCTAAACCAGGGGCTCAAAGTGGGCATGATGATATAAAAGTGCAATTTGACCAATATCATATGTGATTGGATTTTGATATTTCCTTTGCTTTGTTTGTGTTTCTTTGATGCAAAAGTGTTTGTATTTGATATATTGGTGTTTCACAATCATTGGTACAAGCAATGGTGGCCTTGGTTGATGATTTGCAAAAATGGCCATTTGTGTATGTGAGTGAGATTTGCATTTTTCTCATTTATTTTATTTCTCTCTATTTGGGGTTCTATGATCATGTACTAGGGTTTAAGCACATTAGAATAACACATCAACACTCACCATGGCAATGGCATAAGAGAATGCATGAACACTATGCATGGCACTATATGTAAAGAAAAGTTTTTGTTAGTTCCAAATTTTGAGTAATTGATTTCTTTGTCTTTATTGAATTGAAAACTTGGGATGTTACATCTAGCATCAACAAAATTATTAATACTATGGTTGGTTTTGTTTTCTTTTTTGGAAAAGCAATTTCCACTCATTGAAAAACAAATGCTAAGATCTAATATTCTCAAATAATAAAATATGAGGTCATGAAGACTAAGGTCATCATCTCACATTAAATTACTTGGGAAAGTGATTTAAATGGGATGCTACATCCCATAATATTTAACTACTATTTTTAAGTAATTTAAATGAGCTAGAAATGACTACATAGCTATTATTTGAATCTAGCCCATGATCATAGGAAACAACCATGTCATACTTTTACATATTCAGATAGAGGATCTGAAATGTGAATTTTGAGAGGTGAAATCCTCTCAAAATAATTTATGGTTGATTTTTAATAAATGTTTGAAAATGGCCAAGTGACTGCCTTATTATTTTTACTGTAGGTGATCGACAATGTTTCCGAGGTTGCAACTAATTTATTTGGCTAGATAAAATCCTGAGCTATCCATATAAATTTGCATCACTAAATTTGGATGAGCAGATATTTTTCTATGGAATTTTGAACAGGGCATCTGCATTATGTCTAGATTGAAAAGAAAAAACACTGATTTGAATTTACGGGCTTAGGCAGGAAACTAAACAGGCCAGGGAAAAAAACTAACGGGCGGACCAGTGGCACTTCACGCACACGCAGGCTGCCTGACAGCGGGTCCCACCCGTCAGTGGGTTGGTTTAAACGCCAAAGCGGTACGCAGCTATGAGCCGTTGGATTAGAACGCGATCTAACCCTAGCTGCGGCGGACCTAGGGGGTCGGAGGGCTCACCGGTGGCCGGCGGGGCTCAGGGGTGACGGAGATCGACGTTGAGGAAGAAGAGGAAGCAGATGGTGGTCGCGGCAGCTCCGGGGGTGCTCTGCAACTCCAGCTCGACCTTCTCCAGCTCCGGCGGGTCTCCGGCCAGCAATTGGGGCTCAGTGGGTTAAATTGGGACGGGGCGGTGCTCTGAGAGGGTCAGTGGAGGGAGTGGAGTGATGACCCACAAGTATAGGGGATCGCAACAGTCTTCGAGGGAAGTATTACCCAATTTATTGATTCGACACAAGGGGAGACAAAGAATACTTGAAAGCCTTAACAGCGGAGTTGTCAATTCAGCTGCACCTGGAAACGGACTTGCTCGCAAGAGTTTATCGATAGTAACGAGTTTTATAGCGATAGCGAGTAGTGAAATAACGATGAGCGGAGTAACAAAGACAGCAGTAGAGATTTTAGTAAACAGCAGGATTAAAATACTGTAGGCACGGGGACGGATGACGGGCGTTGCATGGATGAGAGAAACTCATGTAACAATCATAGCAGGGCATTTGCAGATAATAATAAAACGGTATCCAAGTACTAATCAATCAATAGGCATGTGTTCCAATTATAGTCGTACGTGCTCGCAATGAGAAACTTGCACAACATCTTTTGTCCTACCAGCCGGTGGCAGCCGGGCCTCAAGGGAAACTACTGGATATTAAGGTACTCCTTTTAATAGAGTACCGGAGCAAAGCATTAACATTCCGTGAACACATGTGATCCTCACATCGCTACCATTCCCTCCGGTTGTCCCGATTTCTGTCACTTCGGGGCCATTGGTTCCGGACAGCAACATGTGTATACAACTTGCAGGTAAGATCATAAACAACGAATATCTTCATGAATCAATAACATGTTCAGATCTGAGATCATGGCACTCGGGCCCTAGTGACAAGCATTAAGCATAACAAGTTGCAACAATATCATAAAAGTACCATCTACGGACACTAGGCACTATGCCCTAACAATCTTATGCTATTACATGACCAATCTCATCCAATCCCTACCATCCCCTTCGGCCTACAGCGGGGGAATTACTCACACATGGATGGGGGAAACATTGTCTGGTTGATGGAGAGGCGTTGGCGGTGATGGCGGTGATGATCTCCTCCAATTCCCCGTCCGGCGGAGTGCCGAACGGAGACTTCGGCTCCCGCGACGGAGTTTCGCGATGTGGCGGCGTTGCTGGAGGGTTTCCGGCGACTTCGACTTCTCTCCCGGTGTTTTTAGGTCGAGGTGAATAAGTAGTCCGAAGGAGGGCGTCGGAAGCCGGCCGAGGGGCCACACTACATGGCCGCGCGGGCCCCCCGGGCCGCGCCGCCATGTAGTGTGGGGCCCTCGGGCCTCCACTTCAATTGCCCTTACGGCTCCGTTAGTTTCTCGGGAAAATAGGGCCTTACGTATAAATTCCGAGGTTTTTCCCGAAAGTTGGATTTACGCACAAAAACGAGACACCGAGAGCGGTTCTGCCGAAAACGGCGTTAGTCCGTGTTAGTTGCATCCAAAATACACAAATTAGAGGCCAAACAATAGCAAAAGTGTTCGGGAAAGTAGATACGTTTTGGACGTATCAACTCCCCCAAGCTTAGCTTATTGCTTGTCCTCAAGCAATTCAGTTAACAACCGAGCGATAAAAGAACTTTCACGAACACATTTGCTCATATGATGTATATATTCTCATGATATGGCTAATACTTGAGCAGTTCATAACAAGGTACATGCAAATAAGATCATCTAACAGCTATGTCAATCATGGAGAGGTACCAACAATTAATAATAAGCATCATGAATCATGTATATAAGCAGGATTGCAATGTTCATAAGAGAATATGATAAAGTGGTATCTCGCTTGCCTGTATTTGGTTGGCAAAACATAAATGCCCGGGCACCTCTGGAGTTCATAGAAGGACTAGAAGTAGTGATTGTCAAAGATAAAAGCATCAAAGTTATACCACAATCAATCATATTTCGAGACAAGCATATTATACTAAGAATGACAGTTGTGCTCTCAAGAAAGTGCTCAAAGAAATAATGGAGACACAACATAAAAGTAAAAGATTGACCCTTCGCAGAGGGAAGCGAGGGGATTAACATGCGCTAGAGCTTTTCACTTTTATAAATCAGGAATAAAATTATTTTGAGAGGTGTTTGTTGTTGTCAACGAATGGTAATGGGTACACTAACTACCTCGCCAACCGGACTTTCAAGAGCGGCTCCCATGAATTATTGCATATTTATGTGGCACTCCTTCCAACCTTTCTTACACAAACCATGGCTAACCGAATCCTCGGGTGCCTGCCAACAATCTCATACCATGAAGGAGTGCCTTTTTATTTTAGTTTTATTATGATGATGACACTCCCCCCAACCTTTGCTTACACAAGCCATGGCTAACCGAATCCTTCGGGTGCCGTCCAACAATCACAAACCATGGAGGAGTGTCTATTTAAGTTTAATTAATTCGGGATTGGGAATCCCATTGCCGGCTCTTTTTGCAAAATTATTGGATAAGCGGATGTGCCACTATTCCATATGAGAGTCCGTCAAAAGTAAATGACAAGGTTGAAAGCTAAACACCACATACTTCCTCATGAGCTATGAAACATCAACACAAATTAAGAAGCATTTTGAAGGTTTTAAAGGTAGCGCATGAGAATTTACTTGGAATGGTTTGAAATGCCATGCATAGGTATTTATGGTGGACACTCTGGAATAACTTGGTTTTCATGTGTTTGGAGGCACGAGCAGCGTTCCCGCTCAGTACAAGTGAAGGCTAGCAAAAAGACTAGGGAGCGACAAATCAAGAGAGCGGTAACTGTCATAATCATGCTTGCGGCAAAATAAATTAACTGAGGCATAAAAGTGATACAAGAACTCTGAAGCAATGTAAATCATTGAGGCTTAATTGACTCTTATTCAGTCATATGCATGCGTGAGCATGTGCCAAGTCGATATAAATGAATTATTCAGAGGAGGATACCACAATGCCATACTTACTTATGAATAAAACAATGCAAGCAAACATCCATGACATGCTACCCATATTAATAGATTGGAGCTAAACATGAGAGATCATAAACTACTAGACTTTCTCAAATAACATATACCTCACATGAACCAACTAAGCATGCTCACATGGATGAGTATATGTACAAGAATGAAAACAAATAGAGTTCATACCAGCCTCTCACCACAATCAGATTGTCGTAGATCGTCATTATTGCCTTTTCACTTGTGCAGCTTGGATAATATGAAATGAAAACCACGCTCCAGCCACCGAAGACCATTGAACTCAAGATGAACTTTACAAACCAAATAAGAACAGCAAATATTTTTGGTGTTTTCAAATTGCAAATAAGAACAAGAGGAAACAAGCAAACAAAGCAAAATCTTTTTGGGTTTTCTTATAGCAAACTAGCAATAGCAAATAAAGTGAAACAAATGCAAAAACCAAGATAAACAAATGATGAAGAGAAACAACAGAAATATTTTTGGTCTTTTTGTGTTTTGGGAAAGAAACAAAGTGAAAACAAGAAATAGCAAACTAAAAGAAACACGAGAAAAGCGAGATGGCAGAAATCTGCCAAAACCTGACAGCAGTACAGAAATCGATTTTTACAAAAATCTTACGTTGCTCAGTTCAAAAAGTGTTCAACTAATGAAAGTTAGATAACAACCTGGGGAACCTGCACAAAAATTTGCAGCTCAAAATGACGCTCTGGCTATTTTTGAGAATTTTTACGGTAACGTTCCAGAATCTGTTTTCAGGCAGCACTTCCCCAAATATCATCTTCCTCTCATTAGAAAACCACTCAAACAAACTAAACAAGTATATACAAGTATCCAGCAATCATAATATGCAAAGAATGAGTGATGCCGGTATACCTCCCCCAAGCTTAGGCTTTTGGCCTAAGTGGAGTTCAATCCCATCGATCCCATGAAGTAGTATCTCCGTAATATGAAGATGGGTCGTATTCCGGGTATGTGCTAGAAGAAGCACCCGGATATGTGACGGTGTGGTCGTAGGAGGTCCCGACGTCCTCGGAGTCATGTTGCTGGTGGAACTCTTGTATCTTCATATGCTCATCCACCTCCTCCTTAGTGCACGACCATGATTGCTCGTCAATACTTAACAAACCAGGTTGGGGAAGAGGGATTTCTTTCTCCTCCCCGTCAGAAAACAACATTCTATATACCATATTATCTAAAGTAGAGTCAGTTGTAACAAAATGATGACTCTTCATAGCAGTAATATCGAGTCTCCTAGGGGCCAATGGCACATCATTAGGATCAAGAGGAAGATTAAGATATGTTAAAACACGCAATGCGATAGTTCCTCCAAAAATAGGCCCCCTGGTAGTCAGGCGGCGAGCAATAAGAGCACCAAGATGATAGGTGGTGTCACCGGTAAGTGCAATGTTCAAGAAAGCAAGATGGTAGCTAGAAATATTACTAGTGTTTTCCCTACCAAGAATGCTAGTAGCAATGTAGTATGCAAAATACTTAATGGCGGGAAGTTGGATGTTCCTTATCTTGCCCCGTCGAATGGTGCGACGATCGTCATCGGTGATCCCTCGGTAGAGCTCCAGCAAGTCCCGGGGGTTGTCATCAATCCTACTTGTTGTACCTACAGGGGCAATGTCCAAGGCACAACAAAAATCCTTCAATGGCATAGTCACGAGTCTTACCATAGATTACTGAGATGCAACTCGTTGGCTCATATTGTTTGTTGTCGAGCTTGAAACTCTCGACAAAAATCTTGGTGAGCATGTGGTATTGCTCCCTTTCATCATTCATATAGGTGGTTAACCCCGCCTCGTTGACAAGGGTCAAGAAATCCTCCGAGTATCCCCGCATTCCTTAGAAAATCATAACATGGAAAAGTAGAAGCATTAGGGGGACCGTGGTCCTCTTCGAGCGCGAAGCTAGGCGCGAGGATGTCTTCATTGTATGATTGCCTAATCCGGGTGGCGGCCCTAGAAGGCCTCCCGGTGCTGGTTGTCCCCTTCTTGAACAACTCTCCAAAGCTAAACTTCTTCATAGCTTCTCTGAAATTTTCAACAAATGACATAAAAATTTGATTTGGTAACATATAATTGAGGGAAACTACCATAGAAACTTGCTAGAGTACTAATCATGCATCAAAACTGGTTTCTATCACTTAGAACAAGCATGCAAGCTCACTAAACATGTTACCTACAGCAGCAAAATATTCAAGATATACTCAACCAAATGAAATTCTACTTGGATGGGTGGAGGAGTCACATACCGAAGAGCAAATGTGCCAAATTTCAGACGAAATCTGGGCTGAGCAAAGAGATCGAAAAATCTGGAGCTCTGGAGCAAAAACGCGAGAGAGATGAACTTGGTACGAGTTTTTCGGAGAGAGACTGTTCGGGCGAAAGAGATGACGAAGTGGGGCGGAGGGGAGCCCACACCACATGGTGGCGCGGCCACCTCCTTGGCCGCGCCGGCCGGTGGTGTGGCGCCCTCTGGTGCCCCACGGGTCATCCTCGCAGTACTCCCGAGTGGCTCGTCGAAAAATAGGACCAACGGTAAAATTTTCGCGAATTTTTGAAAACTTTGAAAAATGCACATTTTCCGGGTATTAAGTTTATTATTATCGGCCAGGAAAATTTTTGAAATCTTCAAATAACTAAAGAACTTTGCAAATTAAAAATGCTACAGCAACTAGAGCAAGTGGAAGAAGAAAGATATGTTGTTTACCTCCTCTATGCATATAAAAAGTATTTGTTAACAAGGTTGATCAAGTCTTGCCACCAAATAAATTTTACATAGCATAAGAAGAAATAAACCTCAAATCAATCATGTTACCTTGAATTGTATTGATATGGATCCAATCACGAGAGTTTGATATTCTTCTTTAGGCTCATATATAGGACAATCAATAGTTCCCACTTTGATAGTTCTCACATTAGAAATAGTATTAACTCCACACGCTTTCTCAATCCTCTTAGGGAAATAAACGGTATGTTCCCTATCATCAACATTGAAAGTAACCTTTCCTTTGTTGCAATCAATAACAGCCACTGCGGTGTTAAGAAAAGGTCTCCCAAGAATAATAGACATATTATCATCTTCGAGGCATTTCCAACACAACAAAATCGAGTTAATATCAAGCGAGTTAGTAGTAACTTGAACAGGAACATTCTCACATATACCAACAGGAATAGCGAGTAGATTTATCAGCCATTTGCAAAGATATATCGGTAGGTATCAGCTTATCTAGATAAAGTCTCTTATAAAGAGAAAAAGGCATAACACTAACACCGGCTCCCAAGTCACATAGAGCAGTTTTAACATAATTATTCTTGATAGAACAAGGAATAGTAGGTATACCAGGTCGCCCAACTTCTTTGGAATTTTGCCATTGAAAGAGTAATTAGCAAGCATAGTGGAAATTTCCTCATTGGGGATTTTCCTTTTGTTAGTAACAATATCTTTCATATACTTTGAATAAGGTGGCAATTTAATAGCATCGATCAAAGGGATTTGCAAGAATAAAGGTTTCATCCAATCGCAAAATTTATTATAGTGTTCTTCTTCCTTTGATTTTAGTTTCTTAGCAGGAAAAGGCATTTGCTTTTGCACCCAAGGTTCTCTTTCATTACCATGTTTTTCAGCAATAAAATCTTCTTTAGTGTACTTTTTATTCTTAGCATGCTTTTCAGGTTCTTCTTCTACCTCTTCTTTATCAGGAGTATCATTCTTATCATTATCTTTCTCATGTTCATTACCACTTTCAGTTTCAGCATCAGAAATAGAAATACTATTAGGATCATTAACAGGTTCAGAGGATTCTATAACATTTTTATGTTTCTTTTTCTTTTTCTTCTTAGAATGAGCACTAGGTTCAATGCGTTGAGAATCTTGTTCAATTCTTTTGGGATGCCCTTCGGGATATAGAGGATCCTGGGTAGAGACACCACCTCTAGTTGTTACTTCATAAGCATGTTTCTCTTTAGAATTATTCCCTAACAAGTCATTTTGCACTTTAGTGAGTTGATCAATTTGAGTTTGAATCATTTGAAAATGTTTAACAAGCATCTTAACATCATTGGAGGTTCTCTCCACAATACCATGCAATTCACTAATAGCTTGAGAATTTTCCATTAAATGATTCTCTACTCTCATATTAAAATTTTCTTGCTTAACAATATAATTATCAAACTCATCTAAGCATTGTGCGAGGAGGTTTCGAATACGGAATATCTTCCCTAGTAAAGCGTTGAAGGGAGTTTACCTCAATCATGGATGAAGGGGGAATTATCTCACATATATCTTCTATAGGAGGTAGATTTTTCACATCTTCGGATTTAATACCTTTCTCCTTGAGAGACTTCTTGGCTTCCCTCATATCTTCATCATTCAATTTAATTAAACCCCTCTTCTTCACTATTGGCGTTGGAGTTGGTTCGGGCGTATTCCAATCATCATAATTCCGGCCTATTTTAGCCAATAATTCTTCGAGCGTCGTACTGGAGTTCTTTTCCCGAAAACACAACCAGCACAACTATCCAGGTATGCCCTAGAATCAATGGTTAGTCCACTATAAAATATATCAAGTAATTCATGCTTTTCTAAATCATGGTCAGGCAAAGCTCTAATAAGAGAGCAAAATCTTGCCCAAGCCTCAGGCAATTTCTCTTCATCTCCCTGATCAAAACTATAAACTCTTTGCAAAGCAGCATGTTGAGCACTAGCAGGAAAATATTTCCGAAAGAAAACAAGCAAGCAATTCTTTTGGACTTTTAATAGAACTAGGTGGCAAATTATTATACCAAGTTTTAGCGTCATCTTTCAATGAGAATGGAAATATTTTAGCAACAAAGTAAGTACGCTTCTTAACATCATCAGAAAACAAGCTACTCAAGGTAGATAACTCGATCATGTGTTCAACGAGCACTTTCTTTTTCGGTACCACGAAAGGTGTTTTCTCAACAATAGCTATATGAGATAGATCAAGAGAAAAATCATAATCTTTATCCCTAATGTTTATAGGAGATGTGGCAAATTTAGGATCGGGAGACAGTTTATATCTAACGGTATGTTCTCGCAAGCAACTTTTTAATTTTTCTTGCATCGGTAGTAGCATTGCATTTTTCAATAAAATCATCATCAAGTTCCACATAATCTTCATCAAGATCATCACTAGAGTATTCAAGTTCGGGTGAATTAACGGGTGTAGTAACATCAGGAGTTTCGGCATTTTCAATTTGTCTAGACCTAGCAATGGAAGCATCTAGAAAAGTTCCCAATGAACCACTATCATCAAGCACGCGAGAAATATTATCAGTATTATGAGAGTGTTCAGATTCAGCGAGATGTACCCGCATGCGAAGCATGTGGCGGTGAAACAAGTTTATCAATCACGGATGGTGAATCAAGTGCGGCGGAGGTACTCGAAATTGTACCTTTTCTTGTAGTGGATGGTAATATGGCGATCTTAGTATCGCGAGGTTTACCCATGATGGAGAATTTGCGGCGAACAATATCAATCCAAGTGAACTTCCAAATAAAGCTATGCTCCCCGGCAACGGCGCCAGAAAATAGTCTTGATGACCCACAAGTATAGGGGATCGCAACGGTCTTCGAGGGAAGTATTACCCAATTTATTGATTCGACACAAGGGGAGACAAAGAATACTTGAAAGCCTTAACAGCGGAGTTGTCAATTCAGCTGCACTCGGAAACGAGACTTGCTCGCAAGAGTTTATCAGTAGTAACGGTTTTATAGCAGTAGCAGTAGTGAAATAACAGTAGCAGAGTAACAAAGACAGCAGTAGTGATTTTAGTAAACAGCAGGATTAAAATACTGTAGGCACGGGGACGGATGACGGGCGTTGCATGGATGAGAGAAACTCATGTAACAATCATAGCAGGGCATTTGCGGATAATAATAAAACGGTATCCAAGTACTAATCAATCAATAGGCATGTGTTCCAATTATAGTCGTACGTGCTCGCAATGAGAAACTTGCACAACATCTTTTGTCCTACCAGCACGGTGGCGAGCGGGCCTCAAGGGAAACTATCGGATATTAAGGTACTCCTTTTAATAGAGTACCGGAGCAAAGCATTAACATTCCGTGAACACATGTGATCCTCACATCGCTACCATTCCCTCCGGTTGTCCCGATTTCTGTCACTTCGGGGCCATTGGTTCCGGACGGCAACATGTGTATACAACTTGCGGGTAAGATCATAAACAACGAATATCTTCATGAATCAATAACATGTTCAGATCTGAGATCATGGCACTCGGGCCCTAGTGACAAGCATTAAGCATAACAAGTTGCAACAATATCATAAAAGTACCATCTACGGACACTAGGCACTATGCCCTAACAATCTTATGCTATTACATGACCAATCTCATCCAATCCCTACCATCCCCTTCGGCCTACAGCGGGGGAATTACTCACACATGGATGGGGGAAACATTGCTGGTTGATGGAGAGGCGTTGGCGGTGATGGCGGTGATGATCTCCTCCAATTCCCCGTCCCGGCGGAGTGCCAGAACGGAGACTTCTGGCTCCCGCGACGGAGTTTCGCGATGTGGCGGCGTTCTGGAGGGTTTCTGGCGACTTCGACTTCTCTCCTGGTGTTTTTAGGTCGAGGTGAATAAGTAGTCCGAAGGAGGGCGTCGGAGGCCGGCCGAGGGGGCCACACTACATGGCCGCGCGGGCCCCCCCTGGGCCGCGCCGCCATGTAGTGTGGGGCCCTCGGGCCTCCACTTCAATTGCCCTTCTGGCTCCGTTAGTTTCCTGGGAAAATAGGGCCTTCTGTATAAATTCCGAGGTTTTTCCCGAAAGTTGGATTTCTGCACAAAAACGAGACACCAGAGCAGTTCTGCTGAAAACAGCGTTAGTCCGTGTTAGTTGCATCCAAAATACACAAATTAGAGGCCAAACAATAGCAAAAGTGTTCGGGAAAGTAGATACGTTTTGGACGTATCATGGAGGCGGATGGTGTGGAGGGTTAGCACGGGGAAGGTCTCTTTATATAGGCTCGGCGAGGAGCTACAGGAGGTCACGGTGGCGGATGGTGAGGTGGTGCTATGGGCGGTTAGGGGCATGGGCGAGGACGGGGTGTTGTTCACGGCGTCATGGCGATCGTCACGGTGCTCATGGTGCAGTGAACGGTGGTCAAACACAGTGGTGAGCTCGACGCGTCCGGCGGTACTATGACGGATGTCGTCGACGAGCGCGACGGCGACAGGGCACGGGGGAGCTGAAGACGATGTCTGGCAGGCTCCTGGTGTCATGGCGATGCTCCGGGCGGGCGCTGATGGCAAGGCGAGGGCTGAGGCGACGGGGCACCGTGGCGTCCGTGCGCACACGGTCGTCGCGACCATGCCGGTCATGGCATGCCTGGGTGACGCGGACGCGTCCTGGTCTGGGCGGTGCCGAGCTCCACTTGGCCAGGGGCGGGTACCATCGTGTTCAGGGGAGTGAGGGGGCTGTGCTAGACATGGTGGGCAGAGATGAGACGGAGAGGTGGCATGTGCTCATGGTGGGGTGCCAATGGTGGCATGGCATGGGCTTACCATTGTCATGACAATCGCAGGAGCAGTGGTGCAGAGGCATGCCATTGTCCAGAGGGTTCAAGGGGACACTGAGGATGAGCAAGGGTATCAAAGTTAGGCCAGACTCCAATGATTAAACTAGTATGGGCTCTTATTTGATACCTGCCTGCAAGGTGTTTGCAAAAATGGCCGCAAGAAACTTTATTTTGAATTTTGCCAAAATATTTCATGGGTGTGACGCCAATATTATTTGACATCCCTTGGTGGCATTGGTTTGCAAAGTGAGGTTGGTTTGATCAAATTTGCAAATTGGGGTGATCTTGTTTCTGTTTTAAGGTTACCACTTTGGATCCTTATTATAAGCATTTGAGAGTGAATCAGCAAGGTTGGCCAACACCAAGTTACTCACTTTCATGTGTACTTGTGATCTGAGCAAAAAAATTATGATGCTTGGATTAGAAAAGAAGATTATGATGCTTGGATTAGAAAAGAATAACCAGAGGGCTCAAAGTAGGCATCAGACTAATAAAGTCCAAAATGACCATTTGCCCATAGTCTTTTGTTTTTATTTTTCCTTTTATTTGTTTTGCTTTTCTTTGACCCAAATGTTATTGTTTTGGGTTCAGAGGTATTTCCCACACTCCAAACAACAATCATGGCAACATCAAAACATTCATGCATGAACACTATGCACAAAATTTTTAAATCAATCCAAGTTTTTGTTGGCTCAAAATTTTGGAAAAAGCGAAATTGATTTTCTTCTTTGTTTTGAATTTTTGGGGTGTTACACCTATCACATTTAATCCGGGGCTAAGAGGCCCGGGGTAGCATGCATGCCCATGCAGTACGACTTGCGTAAAAATGAATAAGTCAAAGAAGAAGCAAATATACTACTTGATCCAAGCTTAAAGTTTCCCAAAGTAGCTGTTATTGGCATGGTTAGGAAGAGAGGGAGAGGGCAGTAGGGTACGGCACCTCTAAACCCTGGAAATTGATGGAAATGGGTCATTGATTGCAAACAAACAATAGATCTAACCGCATCACAAGACACGACGGCAGATGAGTCATCGTGAATGTAAACAAGGCAAGGCAAATAAATGACGGCCAAACCAGGGTGAGTGGGGATAAACCTACATGACCACCTTGAACCCAAAACTAAACCATGCACCTGCCAAGGGAGGTGGGGAAAGGGACTCCACCACAACTCCAACCATCTTCTTGCATAACCACGAAAAAAGCGAGAATAAGATAGAAGATTAGAAGCTAAACTTTAGAGCATCGAGTTGCATGTGTGACACATTAAGTGCCTATACACAAGAGACAGAAAAGCACCGACTCTTGCATGCAGACAAAGCACCCTAATCATAGACAATGAAAAGACTTGCACAGAGAACCAACCTAAGGTTGGGTGGTTAGGAGGATGGTTGTATCCCCACTTCACCGCAGTTCAAACCCTGTGTTTGACATCCGTGTGTCTCATAAAAGGCGGAATATTCATTCAGTGGGAGGCGACGTTCCCGTCGACGACGAGGCGCTCGTGGTGACTTCGTCAATTTCAAGATCCAATCCGCCGGCTCGGTCTTCCGGAGGTGCTCATAGGGGTAGGGTGTGCGTGTGTGCGTTCATAGGGGTGAGTGTATGCGCGTATATGTGAGCATCTGCGTTTGTACTGTGTTTCTCAAAAAAAAAAAAAAAAAAGACTTGCACAATTCATTGACTGCCGCATGCACATGGACCACCCTTATCATAGACCATGGAAAGACGGGCGCACTTCATTGTTACATACTAGCACACATAGCCTGCTTGATTGATCAAAGCAAAATATGAACTGCGTCTCCAAGCACAAGCAGGGACTGCACGCGATCCATCGCATGCCACTAAAATCCACACAGGCACATGCATGCACAAAGCGCCAGCTTTCCGTTGCTAAGGGCGTGTTCGGGAATCGACCAGCTTCCCGAAAATCCTTGGATCCGGCTTCCCAAACGATCGCTAGCTTCCCAGTCGGAGCGCAGAACGTTCGGCGCGCTCCTGGTCGTTCGGCTGGGCTGCGGCCCATTTTAGCCGGGCTGGCCTGCTACGGCGGCAGGTGATTTCCAGCCTGCTCGTCTGTTTGCTAAGCTTTGCCTTTGCTAATTTTTCCTGTCGATTGATCACAAGAGGACATCGCCCATCATACACATACGCATATGCTTAGCAGGAAATCCATCCATCCGCTTATTTTTTTCCTCGCGCAGCTGTACGGAACTGCTAGTACTACAACAGTAGCAGTAGGATGGCAGGAAAATACATCAAATATTTAGGTAATCGAAACACAGATATAAGACATGTTTAGACCAATATTTGGAGCCATGGTATCAAGTGCAAAAGCATCACATTTGCAAAGGGTTTTGCAAATCAAAAGGGGCATATATATCTAACATGCCTTACTCATCACCATCCTAGAGCAATTGCGGTAGCTAGTTCATCCCTAAAGTCATCCATGTCGGCCCCGTTTGCCTCCGGAGTTGATGAATCCGAAGCACCAGGAGGAACAACATAGCGCTTATAGCGATCCGGAATTTCTGGCACATAGTCCGGATCCCTGTCAAATCGCTGAAAGTGGATATCTTCTCTGTCATGAGCACGAATATAGTTGTGCAATGTCATACATGCAGCAACAATCATCTTTTGGGTTTCAATTGAGTACTTCGGCATCTTAAGGAGAATTTGCCATTTCATCTTCAATACTCCGAAGCCACACTCAATGACATTACGCTTGGACGAGTGGATCCTGTTCAACTTCTCGACAGGAGTAGTTGGCGGTACACCTCTATGGAAGTCAGGAACATGATACCTTTCTCCTTTGTATGGTGCGAGGTATCCAAATCTATTAGGATAGCCAGCATCTACAAGGTAGTACTTACCTAAACAAAACAACACATTGTGCATTAGTTCTAACATGATTACAACAAATGGATCAGTAGGGAAAAATGCTCACCCTTTGGAGGATGCGGGAAGGTGAGCTTGTCCTTGTCAATTGCATGATATAGCACACTTGTGTCATGCATAGCACCAGGTTGTCCAATTGAAGCATATGTGAAATGCATGTCAAAGTCACATATTGCCATCACATTCCGAGTTACCGCACTGTTCTTCCAATGTACCTCATTTGCTTGTGCGGGGCAATGACGGCCCTAATGTGAGTCCCATCAATTGCACCAATGCAATTTTTAAGATGTGGGTATGCCCTTCTATCATTTTTAATCCTAGGATGCACGACGCGAAAATTTGGGTCTTTTGGTTTGATATAGTGAGATGACATACGGATCACACAATGTAGAACCTCATGAAATTTGCGGTGGATAGTATCGGCTGCATGTTTGAAACGGTTTTGTGTTCTCCTATTTGATTCACGACCACCCAATGTCCACAAGAACATAGCTAGAGGTTCATAACTGCTAACAAAGGGGGAATGTGTGAGGCCATACCGTTCGACCAACAAGTCATGAAGGTCGAAGAATACCCTTGCACTCATTCTTAGCATTCTGTATGTTTCTCCGGGTGTGTCAACAGTCTCTTGCAACCATCCAAATCCACTCAAAATAGAAGTCCTAGGCTCAGCCTTCAACAACCAATTTGTACTATATTTCTGAACTATGTTGGCTGCATTTGATGAAAGGATACACATTTGTTTTGCATGATGGCAAACCAACCTTCTCTTTCTTTGATAGTCATTGTCAACATCACTATCACTGTCAGCCATCTGCATACACAATGAACCAATGCCAAAATAGTTAGTAATTCATAGATAGGTAGCACCTCATAGATAGATGTCAACTCATAGATAGATAGCAACTCATAGAGATAAATTCATAGATAGATCCAAATAGTTGTTACAAGCCAGATATTATGGTTCAACATCACAACACAAATAATCTCGATACATAAATAACCATCACACTATTATGGAGCACCATCTACTGCGGATACTTGTGGTCATACTTCCTACGGAGCCAACCCTTGCGAGACCCAGCAGTCATGTGCATAAAAATTTCCCTTATGTCTCTCTTGGCCATCAACTCGGTGGCAATGTAGTGCTCATCGCTACCTTCTTGTGCACCACATTCTAAAACCGCATCCATGACAGACTTGACAGAACCAACATCATCATTCTTTATAAAAGACTCAAAAGAGGATTGGGATCTCTCGGCAATGTCGCCGATCCTTGTAATCTGCTCTTGCATCACAACTGCAGTCTTGGGTTTCTTGTTCCCATCATGGACGAACTTTCCTAGCCTTTTGATTGTCGAAGTACTAGCTCCTGGATCATCTGGACATGGCTGCTCTTCGGTGTTTTCATTATCAAGATCTTGTATGTCATCAATATTGAAGGCATCTTGTATTGCTGCACTATTAGGAGGTGGTTGGCCCGAAGAAGGATTCCAATGATCGAGTACCATCACTAGTGATGTCTTCAAACAACACCTTCAAGCCCTCTTCATTACGAAGCCCTTGCTTCCTGAACTTGCCACTACCTGGAATGTCCTGTAATACACCAACATAAATAAGACTTTCAGTTTTTAAAGTTAATTACTTACAAGAAGCAAAACATAATTGGGGTTGGAATGGTAACTCACATTTTTTGTTTTCTTCCACCACTCAACATCTTGTTTGACAGTGTTTTTCTCACTATCCCACCCACCACCAGTCTCCCTCAGTCTGAGCTTCTTGAATATGTTGAAGTCATTTTTCAGTTTGTCCCATTTATTTTTAAGTTGGGGCTGCTTGTACTCCAGTCCAGATTAGCGTTCGAATTCATTAGCAACCTCTTCATATGCTTTGGGTGTCAAGTGAGTGTTTGGCCTATTACCCTTCCTCACTTGTTTGACAAACAACTCAACAAGTATTCTAGTGTTGTCATCGGTCCATTCGGCAGCCATCTTGATACTAGTCTACAAAATTTTGTGTCACTTCTACTGTAAACATATAGAAATTTTATACAATACAAAACTGCTCACGGTTTGAGTTACAACAATACCAAGATGCACACGTTTTAGTAAAATCAGTACCAAAATGCAGACTTGCAGCTAGCAGTTACACGGATTCATCTCACCTTGAGCTCCTGGACAGGGGGATACCGGCCGCTGCTGCTGCTTGACGGCAGGGTGGAGGAGAAGGTCGGGATGGGTGGATCTGGCCGTGCTTGAGGGGAAGGTCGAGGGGGATGTCGATGATGGTCGCCGCGGTGCAGGATTGACGAGGACGGAGGCGGGTCGCCGGTGGCCGAACCTTGGCGTGCGGGCGGAGAAGAAGGTGGCGTGCGGGCGGAGATGCGGATCTTGCGGAGGCGGCCGGGAATGGATGCAGAGCGGGGTCGGCGGCGTCGGGAGAACAGGGCGAAGTGGCGAATACTTTCTCACCGGCGGGAAGGACTCCGGCGGCGGTGGTGTCGTGTTGGCGTGGTGGCGGCGGCTAGGTCACAGGGGGCTGCATCGCGATGTGTTTCGATTTGGGAATTGTTTTGGTTTTGGGATATGCTGGAGACGAGGGAATAGAGACGAGCGAAGCGTTATTCTTGACTTGGCGGTGGCATATCTTTGTAATTTGGCGCCGCTTCCGTCGTTTGCTGATCCGGGAATTCCCAGAATAGCTGCTCTGAGTTTTGTACATCGTTTCTGTGCAGCTTCTTGGAACTAGCTCCGTGGAGTTTTTGTGTTCGGCGCTGCTCCATTGCAGATTTTAGAGAAGCTCGGAGCCAGGGAGTTGCCGAACACGCCCTAAATCACATGCACACCTAATTTTGACACATCCTAAGTTTCTCACTTACACTCATTGATTCAAAGCGAGCACTCATCAAGCTGCAAAAAGACGCACCTTAAAGTAGTAAGGGCATGTACAATGGTTTAGACAGCTATCGGCTGTACCGTACATCCATGTCATCTACAGACAGCAGCGGAGACGCTCGATACAGCGGGCTGTCTTTTTCAAGTGTCTATAAGAGAAACCGTCAGTTGCAGTTGCAGCCGAAGAATGGGGACTTTTTCCTAGCGAGAAGATGCAGCTTACCGACGACCTAGCATACAACGGAGGAGAAGCTGTCTGTAGCTACCGATTATTTCGGCTCTCGACCGTCTGCCGAATTGCAGACAGGCTCCATCTCTTTCCTCGCTCTCACGCCTCCACATCATAAAACATCTAACATGGCACCTCTTACAGACAGCTGAAGGTGGACTACTGTACCTGCCCTAAGCACTAACTATGCATTCTAGAAGATGAGCACGACGGGCGCGGATGCAGACTTTCCTAGTTGGCTCTAATGATATGAATGAATACAGTTAAACATCACAAACTTAATCTATAAAAAGACCAGAGAAGTAGTTTCTTACCATCTTTCCTATATCATTCATTCCAAATAAGGTCAACCCTGTAATTATGCAAATATTGAAGATATAAGAGAGGAATTGTAATTATGCTATTGTCTCATCCTTAGATGTATAAATTTTCCCACAAAGGTCTAACAAGTAACAACTTACATGGCTTTCTATCGGGAGGTTTTTTCCTCTTCATCTTGGCCTCTTGGGAGCTGCTTTGGTCCTCTTAAATGCAAAGGCGAGCTCCTACTGAATTGTGGTCCTGCTCATGCAGAAGCAACATGGAGACAGCTTAGTGTTCTAAAGCTTCCGTACTGGTTCATGTTTATATTCTTTTGTACAACAGATTTATGTAAGAACTTCCACTATGATGTTGCACAAGTGTTGGCAAAGAACAAATATATACTTAATACACAATTAGTAGAGCTCAAGGTAGTGCATGGTGCTATCATGGCCAACTTAAATATACACCAAAACTTTTGAAGACAGATCTTCCATGTGTATTCACAAGCAAGAAACAAGGACAGTTTACATTCTAAATGGACAGTAAATGCACTAGACCACAAAGACCGTTCTTTCTCATTGCTCTTTCTTTACTTATTTCGAATCACAGTTCTGATCATCCAAGAATACAAATAGTTTGGTCATTGTAGAGTTTATAAGGGAGTGCTCTTCTCCCACAAAAGAAGCTCACATGTGGGTGGACCGGTGGAGTAAGGATGAGATTTTTTTCACGATTTTAAATGAATAAAAAGTACTCACAAAAGAAGTAATAGAATAATTATCTCCAGTTAATAATTTACATCATTTTGTTCTTCCGTACAAAGCTCCCCGAATAGGCTTACTCTGTCCAGTGTGATTAATGTAATTAGTAACGAACATGAATGCTACCCTGTGGGCACATAACATAGCAGTGCCTATAACTATGGATCTATCGAAGTCCTACAAAGCCTCTCCGGAGAGAGTACTTAAAAGCTCATGCGACATTACATGCCTAATTACGAGTTAAAGATACATCTACACTGCACCATAAAAAGGCAAAACAAATCCGTGCATCTCGTAGGTTTTACCTTGATCTACAACTTTTTCAGTTACTTCTCCTGAGAATACCGGCTCCAACTGCTCCAAAATGCCACTCCAAGACGATATTCTTTTCCTTAAATCAGCGCAGTACACATACTTAAGACTTACTGAAACAAACGAATACAACATGCCCGTAATAAGAAAAAAAAACAATCATCTGAAAGATCTCACCTTGATCTACAATTTCTTCTACTGCTTCGTGTCCTGAATCGAACTCCTAAAGGATGAAAACAGGGCTCCAAATAACTAGTTGTTGCTTTGTTCTTCCTGCCAGACAGAGAGAGAGAGAGAGAGAGAGCAGCCAGCGTGAGAGGAAAAATGAGCTGAGGCTGCTCCTACACGCTCCTGGCTTTAAAGGAGGAAAGCAGTAGCACTGCTCCTACAGCCAGGGCATTGTCAAATCTACTGACGCAGTAGAACTGTAGCATACTGACGCAGTAGAACTGTAGCAGACGCGACTAGAGAGCGGCAGGCAGGGGGTGCAGGAGCCAGCGGTCTGAAGAGCAGGGAGAGGATCGACGAAATATGCATTTGGGGCACGAATTCACTAGAGCCCTTTATTTTAAATTTTGAAAATAATATTTTGAAGTTTTTAAAAAATCTAAAAAAAAATGTATGTATAGGTAATCATGTATATCTCAAGCATGCAATATCTCAATCTGAAAAACGATGCATTATGGGCTACACAAAAAAGACAACATCTGACAAGGTTTGAAGGTGCACTGTTCACACATCTAGATCTATAATTTTCTCTTTTTTATGTAGAGTACAATACAGCGTATTTCGGATTGAGAATTTGCACACTTGAAGTATACCTCATTGCCCATATATACACATTTTTTACAATTTTTTCAAACTTCAAAAATACAAAGGCCTCCAGTGAGCCGGGGAGCCATATTGACGCATGGCCCGAAAAGAATAGCGACACGGGCGTCACTGTCGCACCAACGCTTTTGATACAGTACATGATTACACTGGGCAGCTGCCGAGATGAAATCTAGCGCTGCTGACATCTATACACGGGAGGTTTTCTCCACTTACAGATCGCTAAAAACTGAACACCTTTGGTTAATTTGGTCGCTTGTCGGTAATAAGGTAGTAGTTGATGAAATCAGAGTAAAGCAAGTGAGCAACGATCAGAATTATTAGCAACGACGAACAGTCATCTTTATTTTCTGATTTACCGAGCAGTAGTCTTACTATGTGTTATGGACAGGCTGAGGAGACAGTGAGGCAGTTCAGTTTCAACATCAGCTCAATCAAAAAATGCCAAGGGCCTCTTTGGTTCGAAGGATCTGCATAGGAATCTTGAATGATTCAAATCCTTACGAACTATGCCACTATGGTAGTTGTTTGAGTGGTAGGATAAAATATCGTGTATTTTTTTCTAAGGAATTATTTGCACTGGATTTTATTTCTCCTGCGGGTATTCCTATCTTATTTCTCTGCTTTCCTTTGAACCAAACAAGCTGTAGAGTTAGAGAGTGCATGACACTGCAGTCATACATTTCTTCTATCATATGAATCAAAGAGACCCTGATGAGCTTATGATATACAGGTCAGCAAGGAAATTGGCTCAGTGCTGTCTTCAAGGCATCAACCATTAAGTATGGGCGGTCAAACGAGTCGCTAAATTTCTGCTCAATAACCAATTTCAATGCAGGTCTGGAACCTAAACAAGTTAAAAAAATCTGCCGTAAAATCTGCAGAACATTAGGGGAGCCATGACCTATGATCTGATGGTCTTGCGCCCCCAACTTAACTCTTAATGTACCTCCAAAAAGAAACACAACTCTTAATGGAAAAGAAGTGTAGAAGATGAGTACGTGGGAGAACACGACGCGGCAACAAAGCAAATAGAGAACAGAAAAGCGACCGTGTTTGCGGACAAATATGTACCCCTAGACAGAAGCATCAAATCGAGCGGCTGGTCGAAAGAAAAGACCCCAATGCCACCTTTTTACTCACATAAGCCTAGGTTCATTGCCAGAAAGTGGTGAATAATTAAAGCAGCATGCATGGCTATAGTCGACCCAAAGCATGTGTTCATCCCACATTTCCAACTAACCTCAAATTTATCAGGTGCTACCGCGATGCATATCTCTGCAAATGCTACAGACAACCACTCTTCAGGATATACTAAGAACTACAACAGAACTGAAGTTTCAACAAAATAAACCAGATTATGTTTTGCTCAACTCAAAAAAAAGCACTATCGTTATGGATGATCTGACAAATTTAGCCTGATGCATCCATATTAGCAAATAATATGAATCAAGGAGTACAAACACACATACGATACTGCAATGCTGTATCACATGACAAAACTCTTCTGAGTATCACACATCCTAACAGGGGCATGTACTTTTCACAGCACCAACCAATGCAGCATATTTATGAATCAAACAGAAAAATGCACTGCACAGAAAAGAATGCTGCTGAGTTTCGGACATCCTAGCACAAGAATGTGCATGTGCTTTAAATGGCCAGCTACAAAAATAAACAACCAGGTGTAAATTTGGCTTTCTATTTTAAGTTTGCTGCAAATTTAATCGTGATACTGTGAGCTTGTAAGACTCCAACAAAGACAACTGGATAATGTGGTGTGTTTTGCAGACTATCTATGCTGACAAAGTGACAATTTATTACCCTTCAAATCACAGAATTTATTCAAACAAGTCAAAACCTTGGGAGTCAGAACTACAGTCAAGAAAATGAAGTCTAAAGTACCATTGCAAAGACCCTGAACTGGCGTAATTTATCATAACAAAACGCTGTGCGCAGACCTCAAAGTAAAAACAGAGCCATCTCTTGTAGTACACAAGATACAGATCCTGTGTCTCGGATCTGACTAGGTAAAATATGATAAGAAAATCATAGTAAGACAATCAGAAAGCTTTGTCTTAAAGAATTAAGCATACTTAAGTTATGTAATATTTATTTGACAAAAAGAACATAAAATAGTTATCAGTTGGATACCCAACACGACAGGGTTACTGCATTTTAGCATAATCACGTTTCAAAAGGTAAAACATTTGTTACCTGCTTCTTGGAGAAGTTATAGCATTTCCGTCATATTGTTTTACTGTAGAAATTGTCAAAATCAATAGGTCCTTAGGTGAAGTAATGAACATCACACTATTTTTTTTATCAAACGTTTCTTCAGCTGTCAATTAGAAGAGACGTTATCTACAGCTTGCTGAAGAAAAGGAATAATCAAAAGTTCAACACTGAAATAATTTGCAGATTATATAAATCCTTCGATAATAAGCAACAGCGCACATGTAATGACTGAGACTGATTATGAAATAAAAGAAAAACTAGAAAATGTGTGTTCCAAACGCTGTCTATGCTGACAAAGTGACAATCCTTCAAATCAGGATGTTATTCAAACAAGTCAAAACCTTGAAGTCAGAACTACAGTCAAGAAAATGAAGTCTAAACTACCAACGTAGGGGTGAATTGGAATAATTTATCATAACATAACTCTGAGCGCAGACCACAAAGTAATAACAGAGTTATTTCTAATGTTAGCCACATGTAATATATAGAGTCCCATTGGATAACCAACACAGCACGGTTACTGCATTCCACTAAAATCATGCTTCAAAAGGTTATATATTTGTTACCTGCTTCTTGGATAAGTTATAGCATTTCCATCATAAATCATTTACTGCAAAAATTGTCAAAGTGATAGGTCCTTAAGTGAAAGAACAGATACCACACTGATAATTTGATCAAACAATTCTTGAGCTGTCACTTAGAAGAGCCTTTACCTGCAGCTTGGTGAACGAAAGGAATGATCAACATGAGCATGCTTTTATGTTTACTACTCCCTCCGCCCCAAATTAGATGTCACGGATTTATCTAGATTTGCATGTATCTATACAATAAAATGCGTCTAGAGTAATTCGGAACAGAGGGAGTACAAAAATCTGGGCCATTTTCCATTCCTCGAAAAATATGCTCTGCAGTTCATATGAAACCATCTTCCAAAATAAATAACAACGCACATGTAATCACTAGGACTGAAACATGAATGAAAAGGAAAGTGAAAGCAAATGATAACTTGGAGAAACATTACTAGCTAGAATCATAACTATGTATCATGCAAATAGTGGTAAAATGTCATTAGGAAAACATACCATCCTTTTTTATTCAAACATCCTAGTTATTATATGTAGAATAACTCATGTAGAGAAATCTTAAGGCTCGAATTTAAATCACATGCTAACCAGTACTAGATCACAACAAAAACTACTATGTGGAAAAATAACAGTGTCATCACAGAAGTGTCAGAGAGGTGTATCATGTCTGAATGGAAAGTACACCAGTAAGAATCTTCCATTAGTTCCCATGGTGATATGATCTCCAATAACAATCCATGATTTAACCAGTACTACATGGCACAGCTTACACCTTGATGTGAATTGAGAGATATATAGCAATCAATGAAATGAACGAATTACTTGAAAGGTCAGTAGGCTATGCCAGGCCTGAAAACTCAATGCTAAGAGCAAAACTATTGCAGATGAATCAACCTTCCAACAACTTGACCGGATGCTACTTCCTAGAAGCAGCTTTTATCCGCGATATAAGGCTTTCCCCAGCATCACCCAAGCCATCCAATCCCACGAGTTTTGTCCCAAAATCTCGGTACAGTGTACTCAATCGCTGCTCATCATCTTCCATTGCAGCTAGTTCAGCTACATTCTTTCGCATTATTAAGCCGTAGAGGAAAAGTGAGCCAGAGCCCAACTTTCTGGCACCAATTCCAACACGAAGTAATGAAGTTGAATCAGGCTCAGATGTAGATGGGTCATGGAGAACTGAGAAGCCACCGAAAGCAACATCAGGGATATGGAAGAGATCATCCAGATCAATGTTGTCATCTTTAACTATATCATTGACTTCATTAACTTTGACTTCATTATTAACATGTATTTCCTCAGATGAGTGAACCCTTTTTGCTCTCTTCCTAGCAGCTCTTACAATATTGGCAGCCTCTCTGTACCCACTAAGCAGAGCTCCATGCATGGTCGCAGGGTATCGCCTATTTGTTGCCTCCCCAGCGAAGAAGATTCTATCACCAACGTTCTCAGCCAATATATCATAATCGTCACCAGAAGACCCAATAGCCACATAGGAATATGATCCATATGTAAACCTGTCAGTGCCCCATCGAGTGCATATTGCCTGCAATGGGTTTGGCACCTCGATCCCCTTGGGTGAAAAGATTTTTCTAAGTGTGTCCAAAACCTTCTCAACATTTTCCATTGGTGACTTCTTCTCAAAATTGATAGCAGATTCCCCAGCAACAAGTGCAACCAGCAGTGGCCCTCCTGAGACTGAAGAATAGCTATAGAACAGGAAGAATTCACCACGCTGACCAGAGTCCTCCGTCAAATGCCCAAATGTATCAACCCTGCCATCCCAGAAGTCATAAGGGAATAACATCACAACCTTATTAAGAAGCCCGAAGCCCAATCTCTGAATGGCCTCGCGCTTCTGAGTAGGCAGCTCAGGCACAAAATCAATGTCCCCTTTCTTAAGTACGCCGAGCGGAACAGTGCAGAGCGCCATATCACCACGGAATGTCTGCTTATCAGTGTAGACCATCACACCATCACACCCATACTGTATCCTTCGCACATTCTGTCCATAGAATATCGGGACGCCGTCAGCAAGTGCTCGGATAAACTGGGAATTCCCACCAGGAATGAAGCAGTGGTCACCGCCCATTTCGTATGGATCATCTTGGTCCCAGAAGGCCATGGAGAGATCAGCAAGAGGAGCAGCATTAGCATACTCCAGGTTCGCCAGATGCCAATCAAGAAGCATCCGTTCCTGTGGCTCAGCGGCGACACCGTGCGCCGCCCGGAATGCCTCAAGTGCCATGCCAAGTGACATATCCACACCGTGCGGAACACTATCTGCGACAACCTGCCGCAGCTGGCACACCTTGTCCAGAAGCTGGTTGAATGTAGCTTCAACACGAGCATCCATGTCAGAATCGGCAGGGCGGCCATCGGGAAGATACAGCGGGCACTTGTCCCGCACCTTGTGAAGCGGGAACCCTAGCTGCCGTGCTATGACACCGAGGGGGTTCCCGTTGATACCTGTGAGCACACTGCCTCCAAGATCAGCAGCAGCAACCACGTCAGGGTGGGCTGCAGCAGAGGAGCTCATCGTCTTGGTGAACACGCGGCCGCCTGGTCGGAGTCGTCCTTCCACAATGGCGACCTTGAAGCCAAGGGACATAAGGTGGCGTGCAGCAGCGAGGCCAGCAAAGCCAGCGCCGACTATGAGGACGGAAGGGGCTGGGAGGGAGGGAGGTGGGCGTGGGGGGAGGGAGACAATGGAGGGGGCGAGGCCGAAATTGATGTAGGCGTGGTCAGACAGGAAGGAGTGCGCGGCAGCGACGAGGGGCGCATGCTCGGCACGGATAGATGCGAGCGCGGCGCCGGATGCGACGTGGGCGAGGGGATTAGAGCGCCAGAGCGCGAGGATGTGGTTGCGCACGACGAGGTAGTTGGCCTGCTCGGCGCCGCCTATGCGCGGGAGGACGGCGGCGGCGACCTCGTCCTCGGAGAGGGTGTCCGCGGGGAACCCCGCCGCGATGGCGATGTGGGCCTCGGAGTCGAGCTCCCGCGCCAGGCGGAGGGAGGAGTTGGTTGGCGGGCGCCCGCGGCGGCGCGGGATGCCGGTGAGATGCGCCGCGGCCGCGGCGGACGAGGAGGACGCGCGGAGGACGCGGACGCCCTCCGTGGGGACCATGTCGAGGAACTGCTTCTTGCGGCGGCGGCGCTTCCGCGCGACGGTGGAGTCGTCGACGGCCAGGGTGGCGGAGGGGGCCGACGGGGTCGGGGAGGACGTGGGCGCGTCGTCCTCCATGGGCTCCGCGGCGTCTCCTCCCGCCGCTTCGTCCTCCGCGGCGGCATCGGCGTCTCCCCCTGCTGCTCCGTCCTCCATGGGCTCCGCGGAGGCGGCCGCCGCCGCCGCTTGGTCCCCGTCCTGGTCCATTGGGGTGGGGGGCGGCGGATCTGCGGCTTCGGGAGCGTCGGGCTGTGGCATAGGTTGCCGGGTTTCGGGGCGGAGATGCGGCGAGGCCGGCGGGTGGGAGCGGAAGAGGAGTTGGGAAATTGGGAGGGTTCAGGGGTTGGTTTAGGGCCAGAACTGTGCAGCGCCAGGCCTGTTGGGCAAAAAAAAAAAAGTGTGCCTAAAGTCTAAGTGTAAAAGAAAAATGCAACAAAAATGTAATTCGGTTCAGTTGCATATTTCTGATATATTTTTTTTAACAGAAAAGTGCAATACAAACTATTTTTTTAAGTGACATAGACTTAAAAAAAATCTCATCTCAGTTGTAGCAAAACTGAAAAAAAAATACATGTGATGTCACGTTGGGCAAGCTTGGCAAAAAAACATGTCTTCAACAGGCTATTAACCTATCGGGTGTTGCATGTTTTGAAAAGTAGATGTTATATTTTGGGAGGTAATGTAAAATAAAGTTAGGTCACGCCTAGATAAGCTGCCAAGGAGAAGCTCCATTTTCTTTTCCGCCGCTCGACAGTCACCCACCCCCGGCCGGCATCGACCAAAAATTCGAGTCGTATGCAACCAGATCGACGTCACCTAGTTACGTCATCCCTTCCAACACTTCTCCACTTCTCCCGATGGCCAAGTCTGTCTCGTTGGCGATTAGAATTTGTGGCGCAGAGCGACGGTCGATTGAGGACCTCCACCTCGTCGACCCTGTTTCCCCTCCCTCTTGCTCTGAGCCGCTGTCCCGATGAGAGTTGTCATGCGTTGTGGCAGAAGCTCATCGTCGGAGCCCTTCGGATGACAAACAAGTCGCAATGTTGCCACTGTTTGGTTCGTCGCGAAGCCTCGCGTCGAACACGGACCATCGTGTGTCCCTGCTCGCTCTCGAGAGCAAAACAAAGCTAATTTTACGCTAACTTCATACATATATTCCAGTTTTAGTGTCATATTTTACATGGTCTGAAAATTTTAAAAATGCCCATGTGATGTAAAACCCACTCTTTGGTGATGTCTAGTTTTTACATCACCTCTTTTTGGTGCCCTGTTATTGCTCTTAAAACATGAACTCCTAGAGGTTGGATGAAATGAATCCTAAACTAACTAGTCCCTCTCTAAATTGAACTATGTAAAAAAAGAAATCGCTACTCTGACTGACTGCAATGACCCAAATGTCATATATGTCTTCTACCTCTAAGCTTACTCTCCTTTGATTTTTTATCCACCGATTAGCACAATAGCTGACTAGCACGACAGTCGCGTGCTCATAGTTGAATCAACGATGTGCCAGGGCATGGACTCGACACTAAGCCTGGGTTGGCGAGACCCATGAGCGAAGGGTGCGACCCGTCTCTGTGGAACAACTCGACATGTTCTTGGATTGCCCGCATGCGAAAAATCGTTTTTACAGGCGCCGGTAGGTGTAGTAGTCGTCCGAACCGTCCGCTTGCTTTTAGATCCGTGCTTCCGTTCCCGGCCCGCCTGTGGCATTCCCCGTCCTTCCCGTATTCCCTGGCTGTGGCAGCATATCGTATTATTCGACTCCACGCTCCTGGTTAGATACGGCCGGGTAATGACTTTGGTCGCCGCCGCCGCAATTTCTTCCAGCATCTGGCGATTGCTTCTCTCTCTCTCTCTTGTCTTAATACTCCCAGTGCCGCCGCTCTCTCTTCCAGCTCCGATAGTCGACCGGCGCCGGCGCGATAGTCTGACGCCGCCCCGCCGCTTTCGCTTCCACCTCCGGTAGGCGGACTTCCGGCTCTCCCCTCCGCGCTCCCTGGTGGTCCGCCGCTGCTCCGCCGTGTCGCCGACGCACCATTTGCCGGAGAGCCGCACTCTCCCGTCGCGGTGACAAGGTAAGACTGTGCCTATGTACTCTGATTTTGGACGATTCGAACTAGGGTTTGCCTATGTTAGTTCGATTTGGGATGAATCGCAGTAGGTACTCTGATTTAGGACGATTTGCACTAGGATTTCGGACTACTTGGGACAATTTGCACGAATTTGGATAGCCGCATTTTCTCGATTTTGGATAGCCGCAATTGTTCGAATTTTGTACTCCTCTGCTTCACATGTGCATACTCCTCCTGGGCGCTGCCAGATAGAAACCAGAAGATTTAAGTTCCTTTAATTTATATTCACTCTCGTATGTGCAATCATAAATTCATGATAGGTTCAAAGTTACACATTATTTGTTTTCTTCATTCAGCATACCTAGCTGTTGTTCTGTAATTGTTGACCTTTTTACACTTCCATCACTTTTGATAGAAACCAGAAGATTTAAGTTCATCTGCAACATCACTGGCTGGTTTATGTATATAGAATGATAAAATATAGAAACCAGAAGATTTAAGCTCATCTCCAACATCACTCGCTCGTTTATGTATCACTGCCTGGTTTATTTATATATGGAACCGGCATCTGATCATAGGATTAAAAATTCTCATGGATACCATAATTCCGGTTTATGTATCACTGCCAAGGTTTCACATTCTTCTCATGTTTCCAGTACAGTTTCACATGGGTTTCATATGTTTTCGTCATGTTTACTTCAAGTTGCATGCTTGTTTCACTAGGAACCGCATAGTTCGCCACATCTTACAATTAGCTCTTGTGTAGGTGGCTAAACTTAGTCCTCTACACTAACATAACCCAACACATATTTGGCACAACACCTCATTTTGTAACCATATATTTTAGGACTTCTTCACAACCAGTTGGAGAATCATCTTCTTCAAAACATTAGCTCTCATACACTCACTAATTATAGTATACCAAAGAGCAGATTCCAAAAATAAACATACTAGAAATCCCGATAAATTTATGTGAAGCCTTTTTTGTATATGGAAACTAATGGAAATCTCTTCTAAATAGATTTGAAATAAACAGAACTACTTCGGCAAATATCTTGGTAATGTTTACGAAACTAATGCAATTTTCATCAAAGGAAACCAAAAGATTGAAGTACGTGTCCAACATCACTGGCTGTTTTATGTATATACAAGGATAAATTAAACAATTTGGTTCAATGTTTCTGGTAAATGTGCTTCACCTTGGCGTGTGTCAATTGTTCTGCTTGATGTGTTCCACCTAAATTCTAGGGAAGGCAAAATATTTAATTACATTTCCAACATATTCAAGGGTACCAAATGATCGATATAGATTACACAACCAGGGAATATAATTTCATATTGTTTTTGTTATTACCATGCGGACTATGTGTACTGACTCAACTCACTTGTGTTATGCATAACAACTAAGGAAGTTCAATAACAGCATCTTTTTGACAAATTGGTTGCATCAAGAATGTTTCCACCATATGATAGTACTACTGATATTTTCACCATATCCAAATGAACCCTAAAATATAACCATTTCCCTGCCTATCTCGGTTACAATTCACTGATCACATGAACCGGCGGATGTATATCAAACATTAGTTTTAGACTTTGCGAACGTTCCCTTGTATTTAGTTCGCTGCGTCTTATTAACTGCTTTCTACCTAATCAATGGAGTTATAAATGTTTGTTAATCCCTTCTAAATATATTGCCCACAGGTCCCAGCATGGAAAAAGATGTTCAAATGTCTAACACCACACGGCGGACATCCCCCAGGTTAATGGTAGGAGCAGCAAAAGGGACGGATGCCGTGTCAACTTCGACTCCCAATTCACGAAAACGCAAAATCAGCGGCAACAAAAACTGCAGTCCGAAAAGTCATTATATTTTGTTATCTTCTCCTGTATTCTGAAGAACTGAAGTGATGGAGCACATATGCAAACCAATGCAGTACAGAGCGGCGACGCACAGCCTTTCCTGGTTTCTGATCACTGGTTTATGCACATTGGCTTTGTACATGTTTTTTAACTTCCTCCTCCTTTTGGCCAAGGCCTTCCGGGCATGCGCTCGCTCAAAGCTTCAGACATCTGTAAAACACGACTCTCAGGCATGCTGCCTTGTACTGCATGTTCATCTTATAAAACCAAAATGTCTCAAGTCTCAGTTATATTTAAGCACCCTTGCTATTCATTTCTTACCGACAATTCGCCCAAATATGGAGGATACTCCAGCTTTTATCTTTTCCCAATTTACTAAATGAATTAGAATTTTAGTTGATTTGTCCATTATTCTTCTTTCCGAGCGACACAAATTACGAAGGGTACATCGTACACCCTTGAAAAAAACATAGGCAAATTAACTTGTTTTAACCATTATTGGACCTACATGACAAGTTTGTGGAACATTGGATACTTGATCGTATCAGATCTGTAACATTGCTCACTTCAACAAAACATGAATGGAACATTAAACACCATCTTAATCAAGTCATGCATCTTTTAAATTACTTGAATGGTCATCACTGTAATATAGAAACACAATAGTACAAATCCATTCATTATTTAATCAACATTGAACCATTTCGAACTTCAATCCTCATCTTCTGAAACACCATCCTACGTTGTGACTGCAATATTGAAACACATTTGCTCAAATTGAAACATATTTGGAACATGCCTATTGAATTGATACAATTGAAGGATATATTTCCATCGTTCAAATTTTTCTCAAACAACAACTTAATTACGAAAATGGAAAAGTTGCTGAGCTGTTTTCGAACATTACCAAAGAAGTGACTAACTATAAGGATGGATGGACAACTTTTCGAAATTTTGAAACACAATCACATATCACGTGCATTCATGGATGGATCAACATGAATTGTAATCTTGTGAAACATTAAACTGATTACATGTTTAATTTGTGAAACAATCTCAAGTAGCCAACTTGCGAAACATGTCCAACTTGTGAAACACAATCAATTAAACCATGCACTAATGAAACCCAAGCAATACATTTACGAAGTTAATGTGAAACATCGATCCTAAACTGGAACAATGGAAGGACCCGATGGTTCATTCCTGAAACTACCGTCGTACTTGTCCATGCATTATTGAACCACTTTCATTCAAAATGAAACAAAGGTGAAACATTCTAGGCAAATTGAAACAAACCTTAAAAAGATTACATGTTAAATTTGTGAAACAATTTCAAATTGACCATTCTATATTGAAACATGAACTATACATTTTTCAAATTATTGTGAAACCGCCAAGTTCAACACTGCCCTTTTGATGCATGCATTATTGAACCACTTCCCTTTAAAATGAAAGCGAGGTGAAACATTCTAGGCAAATTGAAACAAACCTTACAAAGTTTACATGTTAAATATGTGAAACAAAGGTGAAACATTCTACGCTAATTGATACAATGGAAGCATGAATTGTCATTTTTCGAAACATGTTTAACTTGTAAGACACACTCAATTAAACCATGCACTAATAAAACTTAAGCATTACATTTTATTAAATTAATGTGAAACATCGATCCTATCTGGAACACTTGTAGGACCCGATGCTTCATTTACGAAACACCGTCCTAGTTCTCCATGGATTATTGAACCACTTCCCTTATAAATGAAACAAAGGTGAAACATTCTTCGCAACATTGAAACAAACCTTAAAAAGATTACAATTTAAATATGTGAAACAAAGGTGAAACATTCTAGGCAAATTGATACAATGGAAGCATGAATTGTCATCTTGCGAAACATGTTTAACTTGTGAACAACACTCAATTAAACTATGCACTAATGAAACTTGAGCATTACATTTATGAAATTAATGTGAAACATCGATCCTAACTAGAACACTTGTTGAGCCCGATGGTTCATTTCTGAAACACCGTCCCACTTCTCCATGAATTATTGAACCACTTCCCTTCAAAATGAAACAAAGGTGAAACATCCTTGGCAACATTGAAACAAACCTTAAAAAGATTACATGTTTAACTTGTGGAAAACTCTATAAAACCATGCGGTAATGAAACTTAAGCGTTACACTTTATGAAATTAATGTGAAACATTGATCCTAACTCGGAACACTTGTAGGACCCGATGCTTCATTTCGAAACACCGTCCTACTTCTCCATGCGTTTTTGAACCACTTCCCTTATAAATGAAACAAAGGTGAAACATTCTTCGCAACATTGAAACAAACCTTAAATAGATTACAATTTAAATATGTGAAACAAAGGTGAAACATTCTAGGCAAATTGATACAATGGAAGCATGAATTGTCATCTTGCAAAAAATGTTTAACTTGTGAAAAACACTCAATTAAACCATGCACTAATGAAACTTGAGCATTACATTTATGAAATTAATGTGAAACATCGATCCTAAGCTGGAACACTTGTTCGAGCCCGATGGTTCATTTACGAAACACCGTCCCACTTCTCCATGCATTATTGAACCACTTCCCTTCAAAATGGAACACGGAGTGAAACATTCTTGGCAACATTGAAACAAACCTTTAAAAGATTACATGTTAAATTTCTGAAACAATTTCAAATAGAACAATCTATATTGATACATGAAAAATACATTTTACAAATTATTGTGAAACCGCCAAGTTCAACTAAGACACCGCCTTTTTATGCATGCAGTATTCAAAAATGCCCTTCAAAATTAAACAAATGTGAAACATGGATGCATTATTGAAACAATACCATTCAAGGATCAATGGTCATCTTGTGAAACCTAAAACCGATCACATCTTTAATTTGCGGAACAATTTTTCAGATAGCCAATGTACTATTGAAACACAAACGATACAATCCTGAAATTATAGGACCCGATGGTTCATTGGTGAAACACCATCCAATTGTTGCATGCATGACTGAAACATTGCCCTTCAGTTGGAAACAAATGTGTAACATGCTTGCCGAATTGATACAATGGAAGCATGAATTGTCATCTTGCGAAACATGTTCAACTTGTGAAACACACTCAATTAAACCATGCACTAATCAAACCTAAGCAATAAATTTATGAAATTAATGTGAAACATTGATCCTAACTGGAACAATGGAAGTACCCGATGGTTCATTTCTGAAACACCGTTCTACTTGTCCATGCATTATTGAACCACTTCCCTTCAAAATGAAACAAAGGTGAAACATTCTTAGCAACATTGAAACAAACCTTAAAAAGATTACATGTTATATTTGTGAAACAATTTCGTATGGACCATTCTATATTCAAACATGAACAATACATTTTTGAAATTATTCTGAAACCGCCAAGTTCAAATAGCCAATGCACTATTCACATGTCTCTTTTACTTCTAGTGAACACTTCAAGGATCTGATGGTTCAATTCTGAAACACCATCCTACTTGTCCATGCATTATTGAACAACTTCCCTTCAAAATGAAACAAAGGTGAAACATTCTAGGCAAATTGAAACAAACCTTAGAAAGATTACATGTTAAATATGTGAAACAAACGTGAAACATTCTACGCTAATTGATACAATGGAAGCATGAATTGTCCTTTTGCGAAACATTTTTATCTTGTAAAACACACTCAATTAAACCATGCGGTAATGAAACTTAAGCATTACATTTGATGAAATTAATGTGAAACATCGATCCTAAACTGGAACACTTGTAGGACCCGATGCTTCATTTCTGAAACACCGTCATACTTGTTCGTGCAATATTGAACCACTTTCATTCAAAATGAAACACATTTATGTAATTAATGTGAAACATCGATCCTAACTGGAACACCTGTTGAGCCCGATGGTTGATTTTGAAACAACGTCCCACTTCTCCATGCATTACTGAACCACTTGCCTTCAAAATGAAACAAAGGTGAAAAATTCTTGGCAACATTGAAACAAACCTTAAAAAGATTACATGTTAAATTTACGAAACAATCTCAAATACACCATTCTATATTGATACATGAACAATACATTTTACAAATTATTGTGAAACCGCCAAGTTCAAATAAGACACCGCCCTTTTTGTGCATGCATTATTCATAAAATGCCCTTCAAAATTAAAAAAATGTGAAACATGCATGCATTATTGAAACAATACCATTCAAGGATGAATGGTCATCTTGTGAAACCTAAAACCGATTACATCTTTAATTTGTGAAACAATTTTTCAAATAGCCAATCTACTATTGAAACACAAACTATACAATCCTGAAATTAGAGGACCCGATGGTTCATTGGTGAAACACCATCCAATTTATGCATGCATGACTGAAACATTGTCCTTCAATTTGAAACAAATGTGAAACATGCTTGCCGAATTCATACAATGGAAGCATGAATTTTCATCTTGCGAAACATGTCCAACTTGTGAAACACAATCAATTAAACCATGCACTAATGAAACCCAAGCAATACATTTACGAAGTTAATGTGAAACATCGATCCTAACAGGAACAATGGAAGGACCCGATGGTTCATTCACTGAAACACCGTCGTACTTGTCCATGCATTATTGAACCACTTTCATTCAAAATAAAACAAAGGTGAAACATTCTAGGCAAATTGAAACAAACCTTAAAAAGATTACATGTTAAATTTGTGAAACAATTTCAAATTGACCATTCTATATTGAAACATGAACTATACATTTTTCAAATTATTGTGAAACCGCCAAGTTCAACACTACCCTTTTGATGCATGCATTATTCAAACAATGTCGTTCAAAGTTAAACAAATGTGAAATATGCATGTATTATTGGAACAATGCCCTTCCTTGATGAATGGTCATATTTTGAAATCTTAAACAGATTACATGTTCAATTTGTGAAACAATTTCAAATAGCCAATGCACTATTGACATGTCTCTTTTACTTCTAGTGAACGAGTGCTAGGATCCGATGGTTCAATTCGAAACACCGTCCTACTTGTCCATGCATTATTGAACCACTTCCCTTTAAAATGAAACAGAGGTGAAACATTCTAGGCAAATTGAAACAAACCTTAGAAAGTTTACATGTTAAATATGTGAAACAAAGGTGAAACATTCTACTCTAATTGATACAATGGAAGCATGAATTGTCATTTTGCGAAACATGTTTAACTTGTAAATAACACTCAATTAAACCATGCACTAATAAAACTTAAGCATTACATTTTATGAAATTAATGTGAAACATCGATCCTAACTGGAACACTTGTAGGACCCGATGCTTCATTTCTGAAACACCGTCCTACTTCTCCATGCATTATTGATCCACTTCCCTTATGAATGAAACAAAGGTGAAACATTCTTCGCAACATTGAAACAAACCTTAAAAAGATTACAATTTAAATATGTGAAACAAAGGTGAAACATTCTAGGCAAATTGATACAATGGAAGCATGAATTGTCATCTTGCAAAACATGTTTAACTTGTGAAAAACACTCAACTAAACTATGCACTAATGAAACTTGAGCATTACATTTATGAAACTAATGTGAAACATCGGTCCTAAACTGGAACACTTGTTGAGCCCGATGGTTCATTTACGAAACACCGTCCCACTTCTCCATGCATTATTGAACCACTTCCCTTCGAAATGAAACAAAGGTGGAACATTCTTGGCAACATTGAAACAAACCTTAAAAAGATTACATGTTTAACTTGTGGAACACACTCAATTAAACCATGCAGTAATGAAACTTAAGCATTACATTTTATGAAATTAATGTAAAACATTGATCCTAACTGGAACACTTGTAGGACCCGATGCTTCATTTATGAAACACCGTCCTACTTCTCCATGCATTTTGGAACCACTTCCCTTATAAATGAAACAAAGGTGAAACATTCTTCGCAACATTGAAACAAACCTTAAAAAGATTACAATTTAAATATGTGAAACAAAGGTGAAACATTCTAGGCAAATTGATACAATGGAAGCATGAATTGTCATCTTGCAAAACATGTTTAACTTGTGAAAAACACTCAATTAAACCATGCACTAATGAAACTTGAGCATTACATTTATGAAATTAATGTGAAATATCGATCAAACTGGAACACTTGTTGAGCCTGATGGTCCATTTCTGAAACACCGTCCCACTTCTCCATGCATTATTGAACCACTTCCCTTCAAAATGGAACAAAGGTGAAACATTCTTGGCAACATTGAAACAAACCTTTAAAAGATTACATGTGAAATTTCTGAAACAATTTCAAATAGACCAATCTATATTGATACATGAACAATACATTTTACAAATTATTGTGAAACCACCAAGTTCAAATAAGACACCGCCCTTTTTATGCATGCATTATTCAAAAAATGCCCTTAAAAATCAAACAAATGTGAAACATGCATGCATTATTGAAACAATACCATTCAAGGATCAATGGTCATCTTGTGAAACCTAAAACCGATTACATCTTTAATTTGCGAAAGAATTTTTCAAATAGCCAATCTACTATTGAAACACAAACGATACAATCCTGAAATTATAGGACCCGATGGTTCATTGGTGAAACACCATCCTATTGTTGCATGCATGACTGAAACATTGCCCTTCAGTTGGAAACAAATGTGTAACATGCTTGCCGAATTGATACAATGGAAGCATGAATTGTCATCTTGCGAAACATGTCCAACTTGTGAAACACAATCAATTAAACCATGCACTAATGAAACCCAAGCAATACATTTACGAAGTTAATGTGAAACATCGATCCTAACTGGAACAATGGAAGGACCCGATGGTTCATTCCTGAAACACCGTCGTACTTTTCCATGCATTATTGAACCACTTTCATTCAAAATGGAACAAAGGTGAAACATTCTAGGCAAATTGAAACAAACCTTAAAAAGATTACATGTTAAATTTGTGAAACAATTTCAAATTGACCATTCTATATTGAAACATGAACTATACATTATGCAAATTATTGTGAAACCGCCAAGTTCAACACTGCCCTTTTGATGCATGCATTATTCAAACAATGTCGTTCAAAGTTCAACAAATGTGAAATATGCATGTATTATTGGAACAATGCCCTTCAATGATGAATGGTCATATTCTGAAATTTTAAACAGATTACATGTTCAATTTGTGAAACAATTTCAAATAGCCAATGCACTATTGACATGTCTCTTTTACTTCTAGTGAACGGTGCTAGGATCCGATGGTTCATTTCGAAACACCGTCCTACTTCTCCATGCATTATTGAACCACTTCCCTTTAAAATGAAACAGAGGTGAAACATTCTAGGCAAATTGAAACAAACCTTAGAAAGATTACATGTTAAATATGTGAAACAAACGTGAAACATTCTACGCTAATTGATACAATGGAAGCATGAATTGTCCTTTTGCAAAACATGTTTAACTAATAAAACACACTCAAATAAACCATGCAGTAATGAAACTTAAGCGCTACATTTTATGAAATTAATATGAAACATCAATCCTAACTGGAACACTTGTAGGACCCGATGCTTTATTTCTGAAACACCGTCCTACTTGTTCGTGCAATATTGAACCACTTTCATTCAAAATGAAACACATTTATGTAATTAATGTGAAACATCGATCCTAACTGGAACACCTGTTGGCACGATGGTTCATTTTTGAAACAACGTCCCACTTCTCCATGCATTATTGAACCACTTGCCTTCAAAATGAAACAAAGGTGAAACATTCTTGGCATCATTGAAACAAACCTTAAAAAGATTACATGTTAAATTTACGAAACAATTTTAAATAGACCATTCTATATTGAAACATGAACAATACATTTTTCAAATTATTGTGAAACCGACAAGTTCAACTAAGACACCGCCCTTTTTATGCATGCATTATTCAAAAAAATGCCCTTCAAACTTAAACAAATGTGAAACATGCATGCATTATTGAAACAATACCATTCATGGAAGAATGGTCATCTTGTGAAACCTAAAACCGATCACATCTTTAATTTGCGAAACAATTTTTCAAATAGCCAATGTACTATTGAAACACAAACGATACAATCCTGAAATTATAGGACCCGATGGTTCTTTGGTGAAACACCATCCTATTGTTGCATGCATGAGTGAAACATTGCCCTTCAGTTGGAAACAAATGTGTAACATGCTTGCCGAATTGATACAATGGAAGCATGAATTGTCATCTTGCGAAACATGTTTAACTTGTGAAACACAATCAATTAAACCATGCACTAATGAAACCCATGCAATACATTTACGAAGTTAATGTGAAACATCGATCCTCACTGGAACACTAGTAGGACCCGATGGTTCATTTCTGAAACACCGTCCAACTTCACCATGCATTATTGAACCACTGCCCTTCAAAATGAAACAAAGTTGAAACATTCTTGGCAACATTCAAACAAACTTTAAAAAGATTACATGTTAAATTTCTAAAAACAATTTCAAATAGACATTTCTATATTGAAACATGAACAATACATTGTGAAACACGGTGTTGTAATGTTCAACTTGTTACCATTCATTTTAATCTTCAATGAAACACGAAAGGTGAACAAAAATGGTTGTAGGATACGTATTTCAAATTGTGAAACACGGTGCTTGTAGTGTTCAATTTGTGAAATTATTGAAGCACTAAATGTTTATATTGTGAAACACATTCGAAATAACCCATGCATTATCGAAACACCATACATTCATTTCTAACAAGTGTTTTACTTGGACGGTGATTTGTACTTGTGAAGATAAATCGAGAAGCTCGTACATCGTTCATATATTTATGAAACAACATCTTATTTGTTGAATTATTTAAATGGTCATCCATTAGTGAACCACAATAAAAAAAATCATATTCATTTTATGGAGACTGATCCATTTCAAAGTATTGTGAAACAAGTCGAAGTAAATGAAACACTGTAATCGTCATGGTAATATTTTGACAGGAAAATCTATTTCTTCATGCACTATTGAAACATGAACCATGGATTTGAAGCAGATGAGAAACTTTTGTAGGAATTGATATAATAGAAACACATATCGGAAGAAATTGATATTTAAAGTTGTGAAACATATTTCCAGAGGACATGCATTATTACAATTTACTAAGCATTACTAGAATGTACTAAACTTGTGAAATATGTTTCATGAAAGACATTTCCTTATGAATGCATTATTGAAACACGTTTCATCCATTTGTAAGTGCGGTGAAACAATTAATTGCAACAACAATGGTGAACTTCTTGAACAGTTAGAGAATTCATTGTTCAACTTGTCAAACGGTTGAATGATTCCATAGTAAACTTGTGAAACCAATTCATTCTTCTAGATCTTACTTTAACATAGATCTTACTTTGGTTCAAAAGGTCTGAAATACATGAGCAATAGCAATGCAATCTGATTGAAATGTGCAACTTCTGGAAACCATGGTCCAAAAAATTCCATGGTATATTGGTCGCTACGGAACAATAGTTTTGGATTGATTCCACATCAGCAGATATATCTTGGTAGGAAAATATTACATTTTGAAATTCAATACAAACTGTTACAGATGTCCATATTGGTAGCAGGATGAACGACATCGCTGGCACTCGCACATCAAAAAGAAACGACCAGTACCATTTTACTATGTCATGCTGAAGGGTACATGAGCTGGCCAAATTCTGGTGGAACAATTCCAGAATTCCCCCACATTGCAAGAAGCATCCATATCAACTTTGCCCTACGGTTGTTGTGATATCCCTGCAATTAATTGAGCGATCATAAACTGTCAATGACTATATTAGAGGATATCCAATGTTTGAACCAAAGACGACAGTAAATTTCAATCTTACCATATCTAAACTCTCAGTAAGATCCAGCCCATTAAATGTGTAAGCATAATGCACAGAATAGAGTCCAGACTCTCCCCTACAAGAAATGCATTTTAGGAATAAGAAAACAATGTGTTAAGTAAGGTTGATGACTATATACTCTCAGTAAGATCCAGCCCATTAGTTTTCTTGAATGTATGTACCATTGGCAACGAGGACTGACATCATTCCTATATACCCTTTTCCACTTCTCAGAAGAAATATCCCATTCTGGAAATAACCGGTTGATGACTAAAAATAGAGCTTTATGCAACAGTTTAACTACACCCCCATGACGTTTGTGTATGTCCTTTCCCTTGCACAGCTGCATCTGTGGATCTAGCACAATTATTTCTTTGTTGAGAAAATCCCAGAAGTAGCAGCTCCAACTGCCATCAAGGTAGCAGCTCCAACTGGAAACAAAAACAGTAGGTTGTGCCAGTAAAATTACCATTCTAGCCGGACAACCTTCCCATTTTTCAACAATTCGTAAAAGTTGTGCCACTGGAAAACAGATGCATCACGGTGGACGAAAGGTATTTCAAATGGAGATATGGCTGTTGGAGATGCATCATTTGAAATTGGAGGAGCAGCGATTAGCCTCCCGGATTCGGAACGAACACTGGCCCCTAATTAGGTTAGTGCAAATGAGAAATTAAGAAAGTTCATATGACTTCTTGGTCAAAAATCTTTATATGTTCAATTTGATAACACTATATATTCTGAAATGAATTGTTCATTTGTTTTGAAGAAATATGAGATATAGTAATATTGCGTGTAAACATGGACGATAGTTTTGATATAATATTTTTAGTACTGTAACAATGATAAGCATTTGAAGAATTTGTGTCATTACAATAATTATAGTGCCAACAAGAATTTTGTACTTAAAAAACTAAATGTACGGATGAAGAAAATTGAAGTGTAACAGTGGTTAATAAAGAAGGCGAATTTGCATTCTGTACCTTGGTCTGTACTACTACATAGAGGGCTAAGCCTTGGTTTTATTTTTTCTGGATCTGCAATGTACATAATAACATGAAGCAAAGAGGAAATAGTATGATGAAGTATTAGCCATGTGGTGTAAGTAGTTTTCAGGGACGTACTACCTTTATTTAGGGTTCTCAAATTGTTCCTCCGATTTGATGCCTCCAATATACGCATGCCCGTGGTAATTTTTCTGCGTCCTTGCTCTGAAAATGAATGAACCATAGATATTTAGAACATATATATACACATCGTTATCAGTTGCGCGTGAGCGTGAAACCAACCTTCACACTGAATTGTTTGATATCCTTTTCTTTTTGCGGAGGATGATTCGGTTGTGCTATCCGTGGTCTGTATCCAGAAGGCAAGGTGCGTCTAGAATAACACAGATCTACTCCCTTTTCATCTAAGGATGGAACAAAAATGGTTAGCATTAGTTGGAAAGCGCAAGCTAACTCCTATTAAATCTGTCAGGTATCACATACCATAGATTGCCGAAACTCTCTTGATCCATCAATTGGTGACTTTACCCAATGAAGAGCCATAACATCTTCAGTGAACAGGAATGCTCTTGGGAACATTCGATCACTTAACGGCAATCCCTCTAGGTGGAGATTATCAAGATAATGTACCTAAACATAGGAAAAAATGTTTTTTAGAAAAGATATGTTAGCAATCCAATGTGCAGGTCAGGGATTTTATAAATGTAATGATTTCAATTTAAAACGATAGAAAACCTTGGCGTATAAGCTTCAGCCACCAGGTTGGATGACTTTAACCCCTCTTTTGATGAGGTCCTGCACTCTCTCTGCTTCATACATCAGTGTACGCCGAATATGGCCGCACCAATTAACATGCTTATACACTGGAATCTCTGGAATCCAAGTATTATGTACACTGTTCAGCAAACCAACGAAATATCCAGGCTGGGGCACAAGTCTGTCTCCATACAATCCTCCTGGGTAGTAAATTTCCTTATCTACTGTATGGGAAACAAATAAGCTAATTGATATACGAAGCTGAAGCTTATAAATTACCATTTTAAACGCGGTGCCGAATCAGATTGGGCAGTGAATCCCCAAAAAATACAATTAGAACCGATACCTTTAGCTTTAGAATCTATGTTTCGATTGACTGTAGATGTTTGGTAGATCGATTGAGGCGGCCAAAGAGGAATAAGCAAAGCAGGGATTAGGTCAGAGAGAAGAACTGCTGCCTACCTGATAATGGTGGGAGATGGACGAACTTATGTACGAGTATGGACGCGACAGTGCGGCTCTCCGGCAGATGGACGGAGAAGGCAGCCGCGACGATCTGAAGCCTACAGGAGATTCGAGGAGGGGTGAGCAAGGAACTCAAGAACACATGGTAGATCTGATGTCCAGGCTCTCGGGGAAGAGAAAGCCGGTGGGTTCGGGATGGGCCCGGTTAGTGGCTGTATCTGACCTGCGTCAGTTCGACCCCAGCCGTATTCTACGATTCCTCCTCCGGGTTTCGAAACGGTAAGCCAAACAATGGGTCAGGGTCCGGGAATAGCGGCACGAATCAAAAAGCAATCGTTTAATGGTAGATGTGACTACTACACCTACAGGCGCCGGTAGATTCGCCGCTCTCGAATCAATCCCTCACGAGTCACGACTTGCCGAGCATGGACGGCGGCACTCTTCTATTGTCTAACTCTACTATGGCTGCATCTTGCAGCTGTATGTACATGCTTTGAACAAATTGACATGCCTTCAATCTAAAAGATCAACAACGCGCCCGCATGCATACGTACATGCTGCCCCCAGGCACGCGTGAAGAGGACTCCAGTTGAGGGATCAACGATCGTCCCTTCCTGCAACCATGCCATCTCAATGTCTGTCCAAAACCCACGCGTCCATGCTCATCGGTGGCTCGACGGGAAATCCCGCCAACTTCTAGATGAAGAGAATCGGGGCATGCAATTTGGATAGAAATGCCCACGTACACATGTACAGAAGGAGCCAATGCATATGCGCCATGGCCCTCTAATCACACCATCAATGTTTAGACTAATTAACCATCATTTTGTTACATGTATGTGTGTTCTCGTATCAGGTATGAATGGATCCATGCAAGCGGACATGATCAGACGAAGTCACCACGCCAATGTCCGGAGGTCATCTCGTCATGGACGTCGAGGAGCCGGCTCCATCACGCCTGCTGCAAGCTCCACATCAACGCTCCGCGACCGCCTTCAACGGAGCTTTTGTCGTAGACCACATCATCACGTCGGCACATCTTCATCAACCCCTCCACGACACGGGTACCAACTACATCGACACGAGATCTTCTTCATCGACTCACCGACAAGGCGGCAAGGGCGCCAACTACATTGGCACGCCGCCCTTCTTCTAGTCGAATCACATGACCACGACATATCAAGCCTCCATGGGGCCATGCACACCTCCGCCGACATCGCAAGATCTACATCACCTAGTTCATATACCATCGTCATGCTGCCACGCGACGACATTCAAGTCTACTTCGACAACTAAATAAACCCTCTTCCCCAATATCGGCCTAGCACCGATGAGGCGAAGCCACTCCACCGACATGTCTTTTATCCGATGAAGCGAACCATTTCTTGTCGGGCACCGACGAGGCAAAGGCAAGACATCAAGTCCGACATCTACGAGGCGGACACCACTAGGCCTGGCACCGATGAGGCGATGGCCACCCATCTGTCTGAGCTGAAGAGGCCATACATCTTCAGCATCGGACATCGACAAGCCGGAGAGTATGGTTAAGCATCGCCGGGGCGACGGACGTACCGTCCCGCTTTCCACTTCACCATCACATCGTCATCGTGTACGCCAAGTGCATGGAGAAGACGAGACTTGAAGACGACGACTGATGACCCACAAGCATAGGGGGTGTATCGTAGTACTTTCGATAAATAAGAGTGTCGAACCCAACGAGGAGCAGAAGGTGTTGACAAGCAGTTTCGATGAAGGATTCACTGTAAATGCTCACAGACAAGTATTCAGGGGGTTTTGATATAGCAAATAAATAAAGTACGAGTAAGTAAAATGCGAGAGAAATAATTGCAGCGAGTGGCCCAATCCTTTTTAGCACAAAGGACAAGCCGGTTTGTTTACTTATAATGACCAAACGTTCTTGAGGACACACGGGGATTTTAATCTAGTGCTTTCGCTTCATATAGTTGATTAATCTTCATTGTTTTGATAAGTGTTGTGTGGGTGAACCTATGCTAATGCACCGCCCTTCCTAGGACTAATACATACTTGTGATTATACCCCTTGCAAGCATCCGCAAATACAAGAAAGTAATTAAGATAAATCTAACCACAGCCTTAAACTCTGAGATCCTGCTATCCCTCCTGCACCGATATACTAACGGGGGTTTAGGTTGCTGTCACTCCGGGAACCCCACAATTAGCAAACGAATACAAGATGCACTCCCCTAGGCCCATAAAGGTGAAGTATCATGTAGTCGACATTCACATGACACCACTAGAAGAATAACACCACAACTTAAATATCAAACCATTAAATATTACTCAACATAGTTCACTACTAACATTTAGACTTCACCCATGTCCTCAAGAACTAAACGGACTACTCACGAGACATCATATGGAACATAATCAGAGGTGATACGATGATGAATAACAATCTGAACATAAACTTTGGTTCAATGGTTTCACTCAATAGCATCAATAACAAGTAGTAATCGACACCGGGAAAGTTTCCCCTATCAAACAATCAAGATTCAACCCTAGATGTTACAGCGGTGACGAGATGCAGCGGTGGAGATGGCGGTGTAGATGGTGAAGAAGAAGAAGATGATGATCCCAATGATGTCCAGCTCGATGACGATGGCGATGGCGTCGATTTCCCCCTCCGGGAGGGAATTTCCCCGGCGGATTCCTGCCCGCCGGAGAGCTCTTTTCTCTCTGGCGTCTCTCCGCCCCGCAGAGGCGGCTCTGTCTATTCTCCGTAACTCCACGTGCCTTAGGTTTTCTGGACGAAGATGTACGCGAAGGAGAGGAGGCCAGAGGGGGCTGTGGGCCCCCTCCCCACATGGCGGCGCGGCCAGGGCAGGGCCCGCGCCGGCCTATGAGGGGGCCCATGGCGGCCCTCCTCGGCTCCTCCTTCTGGCTCTCTTCGTCTTCTGGAAAAATAGGATTTTTCATATAATTTCCGTCAATTGTTGATCTTCCGAAATATGGTGTCCTGACGGTGCTTTTTCCAGCAGAATCCTGACTCCGGTGAATAATTCTCCAATAATCATGAAACATGCAAAATATGTGAAATAACATAAGTATCATCTCTAAATATGAAATATATCAATGAATAACAGCAATTTATGATATAAAATAGTGATGCAAAATGGACATATCAACTCCCCCCAAGCTTAGACCTCGCTTGTCCCCAAGCGAAACTGAGCTCAATAAACAACACCACATGTTTATGGAGTGAAGATTCGATAAATAAAATACGGACAAGAAGCATCATATTGATTCACACAAGATATTCTAGTAAACATCCTCCTCATATAACTCAACTTGAAATAAGTAAAGAGAAATCACAAATAGAGGTGCATAGGAAATCATAAACGGTTATGGCAAACTTTGTTCTTGGTCAGAGAACTATTAACGGATTGTTCTTATTTTCTAAACAAAGCTTTCATATCAGAATTTATATGGCAGGGCTTTCATCCTTAATCATAACAATCTCCTCATAATCATTGATAGCTTTCAAAGTTATATTCATTCAGATAAAATTTGTACTAAACAAGAAAGCATAAAAGGCATGACTAACTAAATCATAGCATAAATGGTTGGTTCACAACAACTCGATTGCTTGCCTAAGATAAAGGGAAATAGGTTTACTGACTCAACATAAAAGTAAAAGATAGGCCCTTCGCAGAGGGAAGCAGGGATTAAATCATGTGCTAGAGCTTTTCAAGTTTTGAAATCATATAAGGAGCATAAAAGTAATATTTTGAGTGGTGTTTGTTGTTGTCAACGAATGGTAGTGGGCACTCTAACCCCCTTGCCAAACAGACCTTCCAAGAGCGGCTCCCATGGAGGACGTCATCTCTACCAGCAAGGTAGATCATCCCCCTTCTCTTTTGTTTACACATGTATTTTAGTTTTATTATGGATGGAACTCCCCCCAACCTTTGCTTTCACAAGCCATGGCTAACCGAATCCTCGGGTGCCTTCCAACATTTCTCATACCATGGAGGAGTGTCTATTGCAAAATTAAGTTGCTTACTGATAAATCAGGGCAAAACATGTGAAGAGAATTATTAATGAAAGTTATTAATTGGGGTCGGGAACCCCGTTGCCGACTCTTTTGCAAAATTATTGGATAAGCGGATGTGCCGCTAGTCCATCGGTGAAAGTCCGCCCAACAAGATTGAAAGATAAAACACCACATACTTCCTCATGAGCTATAAAACATTGACACAAATAAGGAGTAATAAAGTTTGAATTATTTAAAGGTAGCACATGAAGTATTTACTTGGAGTGGCGTAAAATACCACATAGTAGGTAGTTATGGCAGACACAAATGGCATGGGTTTGGTCTAAGGTTATGGATGTATGAGAAGCATTCCCTCTCAATACAGGTCTTTGGCTAGCAAGGTTGGGTAGCAAGCATAAAGGTTGAGGGAAACAAAGAAATATACATGTGATAGAAACAATCATGCATCTTTCTCATAAGCACAAGCAATTTAACTTCAGAATACTAAACTCATTAGTAGAAAGATAATAAAGCAATATATCTACATGTATTTCCCTTTTCTATTTAAACATCAAAGTATTGTTACTGTTGACCAATGCTAAGTTTGCCAAAACCAAATAGATTTACTTGATGCTCCCAAAGTGATATCAATACTGATGTCAAGAGTGATCATATAACAGAAATTTCAAACTAAAATAAGGTGTGCAAAAAGTAAATGATAAGACTTCTCATTAATATTCCATAACGATAACTCACACCAACGGATACATAGATAACCAACTAAGAGAGAGATACTTCCACACTGCAAACTATTCTATATGATAACTTCCCTACTCATGATATGACACTACTTGATAGTAAAAGATAAAGATAGTGATGATGTGATACTGCGGCACTCCCCCAAGCTTGGAACAAACCAAGGGGATGCCAATAACGATGATGAATTACTCCTTCGGCGGTGATGGCCCGTTCCCGCGCTTCTTAAAGATCTCCTTCAGCTTCAACTTCTCAGTTTGGCAGTTCTGCACTAAAACTCGAAGAGATTCGTTGTTATCCAAATGTGGCGGTGGCGGCCTTGTGATGGGAATCGAGTAATATTCCGACGATTCTGCGAAGTCGCTTGTTCTCCTCCTGAAGTATCTCCCCTTCCCTTCTTAGAGCACGGTATTGATCACAAAACTCATCGGTAACCCGTATTGCTTCCTCCACACAAGGGAAAGAGTTGAGGCTCAGAGCAGGCGGAAGAAGTCCCTGCAAGTTATGAGAAAAAGAACGTCCAGTGTTAACCGATCCCACCAAGATTGGCTTACTCTCCATAGCTTCCCGCTCTCTTTTTGCTGATGCTATCTTCTTCACTTCCTTATTGACACCTTCATCCATCTCTTCCTCCCAAGGCCCCTTGTCTTTGTTGTTGGAGACCATGGTGCTTCTAGATCAAAAACAGATCCTGGCAGAAAACAGCTCGAAACAAAACACGACGAGAAAACGATATGCGGACCTCCAGGGGTCCGGGGGATTATATAGCAAATATTTTTACGACAAAAGGAAGGTTCCAGGCCGAAAACGAGTGGAAACGGGACGCCGAGGGGCTGTCCCCATAGGGCGGCGCGGCCAGGGTGGGGCCCGCGCCGGCTGATGGCGTGTAACTCACACGTTCGTTGGGAACCCCAAGAGGAAGGTATGATGCGCACAGTAGCAAGTTTTCCCTCAGAAAGAAACCAAGGTTTAATCGAACCAGGAGGAGCCAAGAAGCACGTTGAAGGTTGATGGTGGCGAAATGTAGTGCGGCGCAACACCAGGGATTCCGGCGCCAACATGGAACCTGCACAACCCAACCAAAGTACTTTGCCCCAACGAAACAGTGAGGTTGTCAATCTCACCGGCTTGTTGTAACAAAGGATTAACCGTATTGTGTGGAAGATGATTGTTTGCGAAGTAAACAGTAAAACAAGTATTGCGATAGATTGTATGCGATGTAAAGAATAGGACCGGGGTCCACAGTTCACTAGAGGTGTCTCTCCCATAAGATTAAAGCATGTTGGGTGAACAAATTACAGTCGGGCAATTGACAAATAGAAAAGGGCATAACAATGCATATACATGATATGATAAATATAGTGAGATTTAATTGGGCATTACGACAAAGTACATAGACCGCCATCCAACCGCATCTATGCCTAAAAAGTCCACCTTCAGGTTATCATCCGAACCCCATTCAGTATTAAGTTGCAAAGCAACAGACAATTGCATTAAGTATGGTGCGTAATGTAATCGACAACTACATCCTTAGACATAGAATCAATGTTTAATCCCTAGTGGCAACAGCACATCACAACCTTAGAACTTTCTGTCACTGTCCGAGGTGTCAATGAAGGCATGAACCCACTATCGAGCATAAATACTCCCTCTTGGAGTTAAGAGTAAAAACTTGGCCAGAGCCCCTACTAGTAACGTAGAGCATGCAAGATCATAAACAACACATAAGTAATAGATTGATAATCACCATAACATAGTATTCTCTATCCATCGGATCCCGACAAACACAACATATAGAATTACAGATAGATGATCTTGATCATGTTAGGCAGCTCACAAGATCCGACAATGAAGCACATGAGGAGAAGACGACCATCTAGCTACCGTTATGGACCCATAGTCCGAGGGTGAACTACTCACTCATCACTCCGGAGGCGATCATGGCGATGAAGATTCCTCCGGGAGATGAATCCCCTCTCCGGCGAGGTGCCGGAGGCGATCTCCCGAATCCCCCGAGATGGGATTCGCGGCGGCGCGTCTGCGGAAGGTTTTCCGTATCGTGGCTCTCGGTACTCGGGGGTTTCGCGACGGAGGCTTTAAGTAGGCGAAAGGGCAAGGTCGAGGAGGGTCCGGTGGGGCCGGACACTAGGGCGGCGCGGCCGGGGCCTCGGGCCGCGCCGCCACCATGTGTGGGCCCCACGTAGCCCCTCTCCGGCGACTCTCGGGTGTTCTGGATGCTTCCGGGCAAAATAGGAACCCGGGCGTTGATTTCGTCCAATTCCGAGAATATTTCCTTACTAGGATTTCGAAACCAAAAACAGCAGAAAACAACGAAGCGGCTCTTCGTCATCTTGTAAATAGGTTAGTTCCAGAAAATGCGTAAATACGACATATAATGTGTGTAAAACATGTAGATATCATCAATAATGTAGCATGGAACATAAGAAATTATTGATACGTTGGAGACGTATCAGCATCCCCAAGCTTAGTTCTGCTCGTCGCGAGCAGGTAAAACGATAACAAAGATAATTTCTGAAGTGACATGCCATCATAATTTTGATCATACTATTTGTAAACATATGTAATGAATGCAGCGATCAAAACAATGGTAATGACATGAGTAAACAACTGAATCATAAAGCGAAGACTTTTCATGAATAGTACTTCAAGACAAGCATCAATAAGTCTTGCATAAGAGTTAACTCATAAAGCAATAAATCAAAGTAAAGGTATTGAAGCAACACAAAGTAAGATTAAGTTTCAGCGGTTGCTTTCAACTTATAACATGTATATCTCATGGATAGTGTCAACATAGAGTAATATAACAAGTGCAATATGCAAGTATGTAGGAATCAATGCACAGTTCACACAAGTGTTTGCTTCTTAAGGTGGAGAGAGATAGGTAAACTGACTCAACAATAAAAGTAAAAGATAGGTCCTTCAAAGAGGAAAGCATCGATTGCTATATTTGTGCTAGAGCTTTTATTTTGAAAACATGAAACAATTTTGTCAACGGTAGTAATAAAGCATATGAGTTATGTAAATTATATCTTACAAGTTGCATGTCTCATGCATAGAGTACCAATAGTGCCCGCACCTTGTCCTACTATCTCGGAAAACACGGATTCTCATCGCATAACATATGTTTCAACCAAGTGTCACAAAGGGGTACCTCCATGCCGCCCTGTACAAAGGTCTAAGGAGAAAGCTCGCATTTTGGATTTCTCGCTTTTGATTATTCTCAACTTAGACATCCATACCGGGACAACATGGACAACAGATAATGGACTCCTCTTTTATGCATAAGCATGTAACAACAAGTATTATTCTCATATGAGATTGAGGATATATGTCCAAACTGAAACTTCCACCATGATTCATGGCTTTAGTTAGCGGCCCAATGTTCTTCTCTAACATATGCATACTCAAACCATTTGATCATGAAATCCACTACTTCAGACAAGACGAACATGCATAGCATCTCACATGATATTCAACAAAGATAAAGTTGATGGAGTCCCCAGAAGCATGGTTATCGCACAACAAGCAACTTAATAAGAGATAAAGTGCATAAGTACATATTCAATACTACAATAGTTTTTAAGGCTATTTTGTCCCATGAGCTATATATTGCAAAGGTGAATGATGGAATTTTAAAGGTAGCACTCAAGCAATTTACTTTGGAATGGCGGAGAAATACCATGTAGTAGGTAGGTATGGTGGACACAAATGGCATAGTGGTTGGCTCAAGGATTTTGGATGCATGAGAAGTATTCCCTCTCAATACAAGGTTTAGGCTAGCAAGGTTATTTGAAGCAAACTCAAGGATGAACCGGTGCAGAAAAACTCACATAAAAGACATATTGTAAACATTATAAGACTCTACACTGTCTTCCTTGTTGTTGAAAACTCAATACTAGAATTATCTAGACCTTAGAGAGACCAAATATGCAAACCAGATTTTAGCATGCTCTATGTATTTCTTCATTAATGGGTGCAAAGTATATGATGCAAGAGCTTAAACATGAGCACAACAATTGCAAAGTATCACATTATCCAAAACATTTTAGAATTACTACATGTAGCATTTTCCAATTCCAACCATATAACAATTTAACGAAGAAGAAACTTCGCCATGAACATTATGAGTAAAGCCTAAGGACATATTTGTCCATATGCAACAGCGGAGCGTGTCTCTCTCCCACAAAGTGAATGCTAGGATCCATTTTATTCAAACAAAAACAAAAACAAAAACAAACCGACGCTCCAAGCAAAGAAAACAAGATGTGACTAAATAAAAATATAGTTTCAGGGGAGGAACCTGATGATGTTGTCGATGAAGAAGGGGATGCATTGGGCATCCCCAAGCTTAGACGCTTGAGTCTTCTTAAAATATGCAGGGGTGAACCACGGGGGCATCCCCAAGCTTAGAGCTTTCACTCCTCTTGATCATAGTATATCATACTCCTCTCTTGACCCTTGAAAACTTCCTTCACACCAAACTTCAAGCAAACTCATTAGAGGGTTAGTGCACAATTAATAATTCACATATTCAGAGGTGACACAATCATTCTTTACACTTCGGACATTGCACAAAGCTACTGGACATTAGTGGATCAAAGAAATTCATTCAATATAGCAAATATGGCAATGCGAAATAAAAGGTAGAATCTGTCAAAAACAGAACAGTTCGTAAAGACGAATTTTAAAATGGCACCAGACTTGCTCAAATGGAAAAACTCAAAACTAATGAAAGTTGCGTACATATCTGAGGATCACGCTCATAAATTGGCAGATGTTTTTAAATTTTCTACAGAGACTTGGGCCAGAATTCGTGACAGACAGCAATGCTGTTTCTGCGCAGCGATCCCAAATATAACATCAACTTTAACATAGAAACTTTACTTGGCACAAAAACATGATAAGGAGAGGTTGCTACAGTAGTAAACAACTTCCAAGACTCAAATAAAACAAAAATTGCTGTAGTAAAAACATGGGTTGTCTCCCATAAGCGCTTTTCTTTAACGCCTTTCAGCTAGGCGCAGAAAGTGCAAATCAAGTAACATCAAGAGATGAAACATCTTCAGCGGGGTTTGGAGTTTTCTCAACCAAGCATAGTATATTGGATACATAAGTTTCAGCGTCTCCCTTTTCATTAGTCTTGGGCTTGCTATTCTCATCGAACAAATTTTCAGGAACAAGCCAAGCATAGTTATTTTCTAGTGCATCGTTCATAGCTAGGAGTTTACATGGTATTGGTGCTTTGATCTCCCCACCATCATCAATATTATTAGTGTACCTTATTCTATCCATATCCATTTTTTCAAGGAGACCAACAAAATTAGTATGAGAACCTAGCATATTAAATCTAGCAAAGACCTTTCTAGCCTCTCTTGCTAGACCACCAAATTCTCTAAGAAGAGTTTCTAAAACAAAATCTTTCTTTTCCCCTTCTTCCATATCACCAAGTGTAAGAAACATGTGTTGGATTATAGGATTGAGATTAACAAATTTAGTTTCTAACATGCGAACTAAAGCAGCAGCAGCAATTTCATAGGTAGGTGCAAGTTCTACCAAATGTCTATCTTCAAAATCTTCAAGTAATACTAACATGATTGAAAAATTCTTCTATATTATTTCTCCCAACTATAGACCCACGTCCTACTGGTATGTCTTTTGTGGTAAAATTAAAAGGAAACATGATGAATTAAGTAAAGTAAATGCAAGTAACTAATTTTTTTGTGTTTTTGATATAGAGAGCAAGACAATAAATAAAGTAAAACTAGCAACTAATTTTTTTGTGTTTTGTTTAGGTGCAGCAAACAAAGTAGTAAATAAAATAAAGCAAGACAAAAACAAAGTAAAGAGATTGAGAAGTGGAGACTCCCCTTGCAGCGCGTCTTGATCTCCCCGGCAACGGCGCCAGAAAAAGAGCTTGATGGCGTGTAACTCACACGTTCGTTGGGAACCCCAAGAGGAAGGTATGATGCGCACCGTAGCAAGTTTTCCCTCAGAAAGAAACCAAGGTTTAATCGAACCAGGAGGAGCCAAGAAGCACGTTGAAGGTTGATGGTGGCGAAATGTAGTGCGGCGCAACACCAGGGATTCCGGCGCCAACGTGGAACTTGCACAACACAACCAAAGTACTTTTCCCCAACGAAACAGTGAGGTTGTCAATCTCACCGGCTTGCTGTAACAAAGGATTAACCGTATTGTGTGGAAGATGATTGTTTGCGAAGTAAACAGTAAAACAAGTATTGCAGTAGATTGTATGCGATGTAAAGAATAGGACCGGGGTCCACAGTTCACTAGAGGTGTCTCTCCCATAAGATTAAAGCATGTTGGGTGAACAAATTACAATCGGGCAATTGACAAATAGAAAAGGGCATAACAATGCATATACATGATATGGTAAATATAGTGAGATTTAATCGGGCATTACGACAAAGTACATAGACCGCCATCCAACTGCATCTATGCCTAAAAAGTCCACCTTCAGGTTATCATCCGAACCCCATTCAGTATTAAGTTGCAAAGCAACAGACAATTGCATTAAGTATGGTGCATAATGTAATCGACAACTACATCCTTAGGCACATCACAACCTTAGAACTTTCTGTCACTGTCCCAGGTGTCAATGAAGGCATGAACCCACTATCGAGCATAAATACTCCCTCTTGGAGTTAAGAGTAAAAACTTGGCCAGAGCCCCTACTAGTAACGGAGAGCATGTAAGATCATAAACAACACATAAGTAATAGATTGATAATCACCATAACATAGTATTCTCTATCCATCGGATCCCGACAAACACAACATATAGAATTACAGATAGATGATCTTGATCATGTTAGCTAGGCAGCTCACAAGATCCGACAATGAAGCACATGAGGAGAAGACGACCATCTAGCTACTGCTATGGACCCATAGTCCAGGGATGAACTACTCACTTATCACTCCGGAGGCGATCATGGCGATGAAGAGTCCTCCGGGAGATGAATCCCCTCTCCGGAAGGGTGCCGGAGGCGATCTCCTGAATCCCCCGAGATGGGATTCGCGGCGGCGGCGTCTCTGGAAGGTTTTCCGTATCGTGGCTCTCGGTACTGGGGGTTTCGCGACGGAGGCTTTAAGTAGGCGAAAGGGCAAGGTCGCAGGGGGTCCGGTGGGGCCGGACACTAGGGCGGCGCGGCCGTGGCCTCGGGCCGCGCCGCCACCATGTGTGGGCCCCACGTAGCCCCTCCTCGGCGACTCTCGGTGTTCTGGATGCTTCCGGACAAAATAGGAACCCGGGCGTTGATTTCGTCCAATTCCGAGAATATTTCCTTACTAGGATTTCTGAAACCAAAAACAGCAGAAAACGACAGAATCGGCTCTTCGGCATCTTGTTAATAGGTTAGTTCCAGAAAATGCGTAAATACGACATATAATGTGTGTAAAACATGTAGATATCATCAATAATGTAGCATGGAACATAAGAAATTATCGATACGTTGGAGACGTATCACCGGCCTATGGTGACAGGCCCTCGTGCGTCGCCTCCACTCCGTTTTGATCTCATAATTTTTCATATTTTCCATAAACAACAGAAATATTATTCGGAAAGTTAAACGCGGACTTTTTATTACTAAAACTGTTACCTATTCAAAGTCGAACTCTGCAGAACTGTCAATTTGGTCTTTGATGAAAGCTTCCGGAGTCATCACTTGAATAACATCAATATCTTCATTATAAGAATCTCCAGAAATATAATGCTTGAGTCTTTGTCCATTCACTACTTGTGTGGTATTACCTTGCAAAGAGCTAATTTTAATTGCCCCTAAACGATACACCTCCTCAATGACATATGGTCCTTCCCATTTTGAGAGTAATTTCCCTCCAAAAAATCTGATACGAGGCCGATACAATAGGACTTTATCTCCAACATTAAATTCTCTTTTAATAATTCTTCTATCATGCCACTTCTTAACCTTCTCCTTAAAAAGTTTAGCATTTTCATAAGCTTCGCTTCTCCATTCATCTAAAGAACTCAATTGTAGCAACCTCTTCTTACCGGCAAGTTTAAAATCCTTATTAAGTTCTCTTACAGCCCAATAAGCTTTGTGCTCTAGTTCTAAAGGTAAATGACAAGCTTTTCCATAAACCATTTTATAAGGAGACATTCCCATAGGATTTTTATAAGCAGTTCTATAAGCCCACAGTGCTTCCTTTAACTTACTAGCCCAATTCTTTCTAGATTTATTAACAGTTTTTCCCAAGATAGATTTAATTTCTCTATTTGATAATTCTACTTGCCCACTAGCTAGTTTGAGGATGATAAGCTGAAGCAATTCTATTAATACCATATTTGGCAAGAGTTTTTCTAAAACCACCATGAATAAAGTGAGAACCTCCATCAGTCATAATATATCTAGGTACTCCAAATCTAGGAAAAATAACATCTAAAAGCATTTTTAAAGAGGTCTCACCATCGGCACTTTTTGTAGGTATAGCTTCTACCCATTTAGTAACATAATCAACAGCGACAAGTATATGAGTGTTACCTTCTGAAGAAGGGAAAGGACCCATGAAGTCAAATCCCCAACAATCAAATGGTTCAATAACAAGAGTATAATTCATAGGCATTTCATTGCGTCTAGAGATATTACCAACCCTTTGACATTCATCACAAGATAAGATAAACTTCCTTGCATCTTTTAAAAGCGTTGGCCAATAAAAACCTGATTGTAGAACCGTTTGCGCGGTTCTATCTCCGGCGTGATGTCCTCCATAAACACTACCATGACACTTACTCAATATCTCTTGTTATTCATATTCTGAGACACATCTTCGCATAATACCATCCACTCCTTCTTTATATAAGTGTGGGTCATCCCAAAAATAATGCCTCAAATCGTAAAAGAATTTCTTCCTTTGCTGAGCTGAAAAGGTTGGAGGCAAGTACTTCGAAACAATAAAGTTAGCATAATCAACATACCAAGGACTATCTCGCGAGCTCACCTTTATTACAGCCAATTGTTCATTTGGAAAACTATCATTAACAGGAACAGGATCATAAGCAATATTTTCCAATCTAGATAAATTATCAGCAACAAGATTATCAGCACCTTTCCTATCTACAATATGTAAATCAAATTCTTGCAAAAGAAGTACCCACCTAATAAGCCTTGGCTTAGCATCTTTCTTTTCCATAAGGTACCTAATCGCCGCATGATCAGTATGAACTGTAACCTTTGAATCAACAATATAGGATCTAAACTTGTCACATGCAAAAACTACGGCTAATAATTCTTTCTCAGTTGTAGCATAATTTTTTTGAGCAGCGTCTAGAGTTTTACTAGCATAATGAATAACATTTAATTTTTTATCTACTCGCTATCCAAGGACAGCACCTACAGCAAAATCACTAGCATCACACATAATTTCAAAAGTCAAATTCCAATCAGGAGGTTCAACTACAGGAGCAGTTGTTAAGGCTTTCTTTAGAGTTTCAAATTCTTCCTTACAATGATCATCAAAAACGAAAGGTACATCTTTTTGAAGAAGATTAGTAAGAGGCTTTGAAATTTTAGAGAAATCTTTAATAAATCTCCTATAAAAACCAGCATGACCAAGAATACTACGAATACCTTTAACATCCCTAGGATAGGGCATCTTCTCAATTGCTTCAACTTTAGCTCTATCAACTTCAATACCTCTCTCGGAAATTTTATGTCCCAATACAATTCCTTCATTAACCATAAAGTGGCATTTCTCCCAATTAAGAACAAGGTTAGTTTCTTCACATCTCTGCAAAACTTTATCAAGGTTTTGCAAGCAATTATCGAAAGAATTCCCATAGACGGAAAAATCATCCATGAATACCTCAACAATGTTTTCACAAAAGCCATGAAAAATAGCAGACATGCATCTTTGGAAAGTAGCTGGAGCATTCCATAAACCAAAATGCATACGCCTATAAGCATAAGTTCCATAGGGACAAGTGAAAGTGGTTTTCTCTTGATCTTTAGCTCTTAACGACAATTTGTGAAAACCCGGAATAACCATCAATAAAGCATAAATGAGTATTTTTAGACAACCTTTCTAACATTTGATCAATAAAAGGTAAAGGGTAATGATCTTTCTTAGTAACTTTATTAACTTTTCGAAAATCAATGCACATTCTATACCCTACAACTACTCTTTGAGGAATAAGCTCATCATTATCATTAGGCACAACAGTTATTCCTCCCTTCTTAGGAACACAATGCACAGGACTAACCCATCTACTATCAGCAATAGGATATATAATACCTGCTTCAAGAAGTTTTAATACCTCATTTCTTACCATATCCTTCATCATGGGAATTAGACGACGCTGATGTTCAACAATAGGTTTTGCACCATCTTCTATATTGATGGCATGTTGGCAAATAGCGGGAGAAATCCCCTTCAAGTCATCAAGAGTGTAGCCAATAGCTCCTCGGTGTTTCTTATATATTTCCAATAACCTTTCTTCCTCGATATCTGAAAGCTTAGCACTAATAATAACAGGATATGTTTTCTTATCAGATTATCAGGTAATGGTTTCAAATCAAATACAGGATCTTCCTTTGGTGGTGGTGTTACACCTAGGTCTTCAACAGGTAAGTCATGTTTAAGAATAGGTTGTCGAAGGAAAATTTCATCAAGCTCATCCCTTTCTTCCCTAAAAACTTCACTCTCACTATTCTCCAAATGTTGCTCGCAAAGGATTATTAGGGGCAAGAGCAATATATGCACACTGTTCAACTCTAAAATCATCATTAGGCAAATCAGCTTTATAAGGAGTTTTGGCAAATTTAGAGAAGTTAAACTCATAAGATTCACCAGCAAATTTAGTAATAATTTTCTCTTTCTTGCAATCTATAATAGCTCCACAAGTATTTAGAAAAGGTCTACCAAAAATAATAGGACAAGACTTACTAGCAAGCAGAACCAAGTACCAAAAAGTCAGCAGGATATTTAATCTTACCACATAGAACTTCCACATCTCGAACAATACCAATGGGAGAGATAGATTCTCTATTAGCTAGCCGAATAACCACATCAATATCTTCAAGTTCACAAGAACCAATTTCATGCATGATTTCCGTGTAGAGCTCATAAGGAATGGCACTAATACTTGCACCAATGTCGCATAAACCATAATAGCAATGATCACCAATTCGAACAGAGAGCACAGGAACACTGGCTTTCCTATACTTATTAGGATGCGAAACAATATTAGAAGCATCTTCACAGAAAATAATATGACCATCTTCCACATTTTCAGTCACAAGATCTTTAACTATTGCAACAACAGGTTCAACCTTTATTTGTTCTTCAGGTTCTATAGGTTTCTTTGCACTTTTATTAACTACACTAGTTATAACAGAATACTCCTTCATTTTAGCAGGGAAAGAAGTTTTTTCAATATAAGCTTCGGGAAGAACATGATCAACAGTTTTAATTTCAATACATTTACCTTTAGGTGAATCAGTTTTATCTTTATAAGGTTCATGATACTTATCAAAATTCTTCCTAGGCAATTCAAAATGAGAAGCAAAGGCTTTATAAATATTTGCAACAACTTGAGAGTCAAGACCATATGTAGCACTTATATTACGATATTCATCGAGTATCCATAAAAGTTTCAATGCATTCATAATCATAATTTATACCTGACACTCTACCTTTGTCATTCTCCTATCCTTCAGTATTTTCTTGGATTCGATTAAGAAGGTCCCATTTAAACTCTTCTTTATTGCGTGTGAATGATCTAGAGCAAGCAGTATCCAGCAAGGTTTTATCTTGAAAAGAAAGTCTTGCATAGAAATTATCAATGATAATATTACCAGGAAGCTCATGAATGGGGCATTTGAGCATTAAAGACTTCAATCTCCCCCATGCTTGGGCAATAATCTCTCCATCCTGAGGCCAGAAATTATATATACGGTTTCGGTCTTTGTGAATTTCACTTGGAGGATAGAATTTGGAGTAAAATAGAGGCACAATATCCTTCCAATCAAGAGAACGCCCATCCTTCAGCAGTTTATACCAATGCGCCGCTTTACCAGATAGCGACATAACAAATAATTTCTTCTTAACTTCATCCATTGAAATACCTGCACACTTGAATAACCCGCATAATTCATGTAAAAACAGTAAATGATCTCCAGGATGAACAGTTCCATCCCCTTCATAGCGGTTATCCACAACACGTTCAATAATTTTCATAGGTATTTTATATGGTATTACTTCCTCACCTGGCGCCTCATCCACTACCGTTGCAGTAGTAGTAGATTTACCAAATAGAAATTCAAGGGAGGATCTCTCCATAATGACTTATAGCAGCAGGCAGAAACAAAATCAGCACGTACAGTAAAAGTTTCCTTACCAATTCCACTTACCAATAGCGCTTCACTCCCCGGCAACGGCGCCAGAAAATAGTCTTGATGACCCACAAGTATAGGGGGTGTATCATAGTACTTTCGATAAATAAGAGTGTCGAACCCAACAAGGAGCAGAAGGTGTTGACAAGCAGTTTCGATGAAGGATTCACTGTAAATGCTCACAGACAAGTATTCAGGGGGTTTTGATATAGCAGATAAATAAAGTACGAGTAAGTAAAATGCGAGAGAAATAATTGCAGCGAGTGGCTGATGTCTACGGGTGCTTCTATTCTTGTAGACAGTGTTGGGCCTCCAAGAGCAGAGGTTTGTAGAACAGCAGCAAGTTTTCCCTTAAGTGGATCACCCAAGGTTTATCGAACTCAGGGAGGAAGAGGTCAAAGATATCCCTCTCAAGCAACCCTGCAATTAAGATACAAGAAGTCTCTTGTGTCCCCAACACACCTAATACACTTGTCAGATATATAGGTGCACTAGTTCGGCGAAGAGATAGTAAAACACAGGTGGTATAGATGGTGGTAATATTGCAGTAAAGTAAAGATGCAGTAAAACAATAGAACAAGCGGCGCCGTGAAAATAGCTTGCCTGGCGTGGAAAGCAATTCTTTGTGATGGAAACAAGGCCTAGGGATCATACTTTCACTAGTGGACACTCTCAACATTGATCACATAATAAATAAGTTCTCTTTCCTTTGTGCTACATATACTCTTGTTGGATGATGAACACCACTAATTGTGTAGGATTACACGAACCCTCAATGCCGGAGTTAACAAGCGCCACAACATTCGATATTCATGTTTAAGTAACCTTAGAGTATAATAGATCTTTGCAAAATAGACCAAGTACTAACATAGCATGCACACTTGTCACCATCACACTATGAAGGAGGCATAAATCACATCAATACTATCATAGCGATAATCAACTCCATAACCTACAAGAGATTATGATCATAATCTACGACAAGAACTACACAATGCACACACTCGTCACCATTACACCATGCGGGAGGAATAGACTACTTTAATAACATCACATGAGTAGCACATAGATAAATAGTGATACAAAACACATTGCAATCATAAAGGGATATAAATAAGCACTTCACTATGCCATTCATAACAGTGAATAAGTATTCCGTGAAATATAGCCTAAGAGACCCACACGGTGCACACACTCTGTCACCTTTACACACGTGGGACAAGGAGTCTCCGGAGATCATATAAGTAAAACCCACTTGACTAGCATAATGACATCTAGATTACAAGTATCATCATATGAATCTCAATCATGTAAGGCAGCTCATGAGATTATTGTATTGAAGTACATAGGAGAGAGATGAACCACATAGCTACCGGTACAGCCCCGAGCCTCGATGGAGAACTACTCCCTCCTCATGGGAGACAACAGCGGTGATGAAGATGGCGGTGGTGTCGATGGAGGATCCTTCCGGGGCACTTCCCCGTCCCGGCGGCGTGCCGGAACAGAGACTCCTGTCCCCCAGATCTTGGCTTCGCGATGGCGGCGGCTCTGGAACTTTTCTCGTACCGTGGCTTATTCCTCTCGAGGTTTTAGGTCAGGGACCTTTAAATAGGCGAAGAGGCGGAGTCGGAAGGGTTACGGGGGGGCCCACACACTAGCCCGGCGCCCCCCTCTCGGCCGCGCCGCCATGGTGTGTGGGGCCCCTGTGGCCCCCCTCTGGCTCCTCTCGGGTGTTCTGGAAGCTTCGTGTAAATATAAGATCTTGGGCGTTGATTTCGTCCGATTCCGAGAATATTTCCTTACTAGGATTTCTGAAACCAAAAACAGCAGAAAACAGGAACCGGCACTTCGGCATCTCGTCAATAGGTTAGTTCCGGAAAACGCATAAATATGACATAAAGTATGCATAAAACATGTAGATATCATCAATAAAGTAGCATGGAACATAAGAAATTATAGATACGTTGGAGACGTATCAGTGGCCCAATCCTTTTTAGCACAAAGGACAAGCCGGTTTGTTTACTTATAATGACCAAACGTTCTTGAGGACACACGGGGATTTTAGTCTAGTGCTTTCGCTTCATATAGTTGATTAATCTTCATTGTTCTAATAAGTGTTGTGTGGGTGAACCTATGCTAATGCACCGCCCTTCCTAGGACTAATACATACTTGTGATTATACCCCTTGCAAGCATCCGCAAATACAAGAAAGTAATTAAGATAAATCTAACCACGAGCTCTTAAACTCTAAGATCCTCGCTATCCCTCCCGCACCGATATACTAACGGGGTTTAGGTTGCTCGTCACTCCGGCAACCCCACAATTAGCAAACGAATACAAGATGCACTCCCCTAGGCCCATAAAGGTGAAGTATCATGTAGTCGACGTTCACATGACACCACTAGAAGAATAACACCACAACTTAAATATCAAACCATTAAGTATTACTCAACATAGTTCACTACTAACATTTAGACTTCACCCATGTCCTCAAGAACTAAACGAACTACTCACGAGACATCATATGGAACATAATCAGAGGTGATATGATGATGAATAACAATCTGAACATAAACCTTGGTTCAATGGTTTCACTCAATAGCATCAATAACAAGTAGTAATCGACACCGGGAAAGTTTCCCCTATCAAACAATCAAGATTCGACCCTAGATGTTACAGAGGTGACGAGATGCAGTGGTGGAGATGGCGGTGTAGATGGTGAAGAAGATGATGATGATGATCCCAATGATGTCCAGCTGGATGACGGTGGCGATGGCGTCAATTTCCCCCTCCGGGAGGGAATTTCCCCGGCGGATTCCTGCCCGCCGGGGAGCTCTTTTCTCTCTGGTGTCTCTCCGCCCCGCGAGGCGGCTCGTCTCATTCTCCGTAACTCCCCGTTCCTTAGGTTTTCGGGACGAAGATGTACGCGAAGGAGAGGAGGCAAGAGGGGGCTGTGGGCGCCCTCCCCACATGGCGGCGCGGCCAGGGCAGGGCCCGCGCCGGCCTATGAGGGGGGCCCATGGCGGCCCTCCTCGGCTCCTCCTTCTGGCTCTCTTCGTCTTCTGGAAAAATAGGATTTTTCATATAATTTCCGTCAATTGTTGATCTTCCGAAATATGGTGTCCTGACGGTGCTTTTTCCAGACAGAATCCGACTCCGGTGAATAATTCTCCAATAATCATGAAACATGCAAAATAGGTGAAATAACATAAGTATCATCTCTAAATATGAAATATATCAATGAATAACAGTAATTTATGATATAAAATAGTGATGCAAAATGGACGTATCAACGACCATTGCAGCAGCTTAATCGGAGGTGGTCTGCGGCATTGACTCACGGACGTAATTAATCGGGAGCCTTCCGAGGCCCCGTGAACAGAACACACAATCGCCCAAGTCATATCGGCCGCGCTAGCAGGCCACAGAGCGCATATGTAAAGGGATCTTATAATTTCGTTTCTCCATTGAGAGATTAATAAAAATACATGTTTCCCTATGTTTTATTTGTTTACTTATGTACACTGGCATGGCATGCCCGCATATTCATTTTCCCCTGACACGTAGAGAGATAATATTTAGTCCACTTTTTTATTATTTCTCGTGTCAAACAGTCGCCCACATGATCATTGTTCGGACTCTTCTTACCATGGCTTCTGCTCGTCATCGGTCTATCTCTCAGCTTGATGTTAAGAATGCCTTTCTTAATGGTGAGTTGCGTGAGGAGGTTTATATGCAACCACCACCTAGGTATCCTGTCACAGATGGCCTGGTATATCGTCTTCGTCGCTCTCTCTTAATAAAGCACCTGGCGCATGGTTTGAGCACTTTACTTATTTTGTCACAACGGCTGGTTTAGCCCACTGCACATGATCTAGCACGTTTTGTTCACTGTTCTCCTTGTGATCGCACTCTTCTTCTTCTGTATGTTGATGACATGATCATCACTCGGTGACAATCCCGAGTATATTGCCTTTGTCAAGGCACGTCTCAATGATCGGTTCCTTATGTCGGATCTTAGTCCACTTCGCTATTTTCTTGGGATTGAGGTTCGTCCACCTCTCATGGTTTCTTTATATCCCCGAATGTTATATTCGAACCTTCTTGATCATGCTGCTCTTATCGATGAGCATACTATTAAGACTCCTATGGATCTCAATATTTCTCTTCATACCTCTAATGGTGATCCTCTCTCCGATCCGACTCGTTATCGACATCTTGCCATGAGTCTCGTCTATATGGTTGTTACTCGCCCAGATATTCTTATTTCGTCCATATTCTGAGTCGGTTTGTCTCTCGCTCCCACTTCGGTCCACTATACTCACCTTCTTCGTGTTCTATGCTATTTATGTGGAATGATTTCTTTTTGTCTCTTCTTTCCTCGTTCCATCTCGTTACAAATCCAGTCCCACTCCGATGCTATGTGGGCTAGTCATGCATATAAAATGCATACACGAACTGTTATATTGTGATCCAAATTCATATACTAAAGGGTGGCTAACTTCTGACGAGCGGAGCAAGGCCCGTCAACGGTAGGCTTGGGCCGGAACACATTGTTTTTCTTTTATGATGGATACTTGCACTGTCTTTTTTGTTGAGCTTCCTGCAAAACCCTATATGCACCGCCGACAACCCACAACCACGTGCTCCCATCTTCCCCTGAGTGCTTCGAATACACACCCCAATGCTACGTCCATTGTCATGCTTGTGATCCTATGTGTCCTCGGCCACCAGATACATGCTACAAAGCTTCTAGCCCTGTCACTCCTTCTCTTTGCCATCTCATCACCCAAGGACTTCGTCGGATGCCTCGTCTCCTCATCCTGGGCATCCTGAATGACTAGATACAGGTTTCAAGGATGATCCAAAATTGCCAACTATGTTGCCCCTTCATTTCCTTGCTGAATTATGCATCACCATAGGTAATTTTTTGCACCAGATTTTGTGGCTAATTTTCCAGGTACGAACTAGGAAACACAAGTCACTACACTACTCATAATGTGTAGACAACATAATGCTTTGGTTATTAATTTTTATAGTTAAATGGTATATGAGAAGTGGTTAGTAAGTTTTGCTTTGTTTGTTAAATATATATTGATGCAGTAATGTGACTTACCAAGTATGTTGGAAACATATTGAAGGGAATGATCAATTGGCCTCAAATTCAAAGGAGTCCATGTTAAACTTCAGTCTTATTTATCTTCTCTATTTTTTTTAGATACAATCTATGAATTACATCTCCTTATAAGTATTCCTACCTTGCACAACAATAAATAATCTTTATCAACCTGGATCTATAAGTATTCTTGCCTTACAAGGTGACAAAGAGAGTCAGAGACAGAGACAGGAGCTATCGACCGAGAGAGAAGCCTATGGATCACATAATATCCTTTTTTGAACAAACAACACACATATATGATCCATATATCTTCCGTAATAATTGTTGAATGTATTAATAAGTTTTGCATTTGAGCAAAAAATTCTCTATTTTTAGGAACAAATAAGTTATCTTCACCATTACACCATGTGACAGCCTTTTATTACGGGAAAAAGCTGGATTTTTTTTTGCAAGGTGTGGTGAAGTGATTAGGAAATATAAGAATGTTTGATCAGATGCCATGCCAATGTAAATATAGATAGTTGGATCTTACTTTGATAAGTTAAATGTTATGGATGGTGATATTACAATTATTTGATGTACCTAATAATTGTGTAACATACAAGAACACGACACACTTCCATGCAAGTATTCGTAGGGACATTATAATACATGTTGGTTGCAGATGATACTTTAATACACTCATAGTTTGTAGGTGTATTAACAGAAGAAATTATGGATCTTGGGTCTAAGAATTTATCTATACATGCATAATTAGGTTTTTTGAGTTGAATTGTCTACCTGCTATATTAACAATGCTTGGTGGACAGTTCCGAAGATCCATGTATCTTTGAATTCCTTCGTCAGTGAAAAAATATTTCTACATTTCTGCTCTTCTCACTTATGGTACATCAATGACTTTTATCAGACGTGCATATTTTTTAATGTTTTGTTTTGTTTTGTTGGTGACAAAATAATCCAGTTTGTCATTGTCAATGCAACAGAGAGCACTAGAGTGTGTCCTATTGAGAAGATTGTTGACTTGTTCATAGTAGTAGACAACTCAATTGTCGCCTTGATCAGCTCTTATACTCTTTTTGTTTGTAAGGAAATCTCTAGAAAGTAACTATAATGATTTGTGTTGCACAAGTTGTATCTTGAGGTATTGAATGGACATTTTTTCGCTGTGATATTGACAAAATGGACTATCCACCAGAGCAACAAAGCAGGGGCAGCTTCTGAAGAGGAGCACATTGGTGGCATCACACACAGAGTCAGGACACATGCAAAACCAATGTCTATGAGCTCATGTTGTAAAAATGACGAAGAACACATACTGTAAGTGGATTGAGGTCGTGAGCGTCAATTGTTAGCCTCCCTACCCTTCTTCCTAAGTCTTCACACCCCTTAAGACCAATGATTGTGATCAGACTTAAAAATTGTGCATGCTAACATGGATTTTTTAGGAATTGAATTATTTGCTTCGATAATACAAATAGACCATGTATTTATGCATTGACCAATAGCATGCAAGAAGGTTTAAATACATCTTGTGTTTCCATTCTAAAAAACCATCATTTGTTGAAGTGAAAAGTTCTAACTTGGGTTTCAATGCTCCATCCCCCAGACTATGTGTTAGACATAATCAAGATCCGTTTGAAGAAATAAGTTAACAATACTAAATTGTAGAACCATTTTTAGGTGAATTTATATGCTAAGTGATAAAAGGAGATAATGTTTTCGTGAGTACTCTTCTTTATACTTTTCATCTTTGTTATGGGCGTATTGACACACCAACAACAAATTTATTTCAACGGGATTGCATCTTCATATTGACACTTCAGTTCTCTCTATATATACTCGAGATTGAAAGATTGAGATCTTGATAACCCTAAAAGGCACTAAATAACACGCAACATCTTAACATTCATGTTTCATGTTGTTATATTGTTAGACAAATCTCACTAAAATGGACGGGCGTAGCAACGCATGCTATCATGGTCTAGTTTTGGTTATAACCATGCAGGACATGAAAACCTTGTTTTGTGTTTTTTTTTCTTTCAAGGACCTAAACGAAGTCAAATGGAGCTAGAATTCTAGGGATGTTAGTATTCCATCAAGAGAAGTATATGGAGTGCTTGGATCTCACCATATGGGCTAGGAGGTCCAAAAGGCCCCAGGTGGCGCGCCATCACTTGGTCCCTTTCCCCCCTAGACCCTCCGATTCGGTTGATTCTTTCACCCACTTACTTATTCTGATGTAAAACCCCGTATGTAGAGGACTTCCCGAGGCTTCCTTGAGGAGGGCGCGGCATAAATACCGAAACACAAAAACAGAGCAGAACCAACGAAGATTGGAGGGGAAAACTCCGCTGGAGCCGCCACCAGAGGGATCTCCACCTTCTTCAACATCTCCACCATCATCACCATGATGAATAAGGAGTAGTCAACCTATGTACTATGGGTTTGTGGCAGTATCTTGATATATTTCTCTCTTTTTGTTCATAGATGTAGTACCATATGAGCTACCCAACATGATTATGGTTATATATGTTATTCATGTGTGATGGATCTTTATTCTATGATATTCATATATGAGATTGGAACATATTATGTGTAATATGTATTGATAGATTCATACCATGTACCCCGTTCTTAAGTATGTGTTCTGATCCAACTTGTAGGCAAGAACATCTCGTGTGGAGAAGTGTGTATTACATGGAGTAGCATGTTAGTGATAGAATAATGACAACGAATTCAAGATCTACTTTGGTATTTACCTTCCTTTTGTTGCCTCACTAGGGATAAAGTGAATACATGTGTTATAATTATCATGCGACGAGTGTGATAATCTTATCAAGGTAGTATATTTGATATTCAAACATTATGTCAAATTTCTTAAGGCTATACTATGTTGATTTTTAATTCAAGATTGCTTAAAGTTTTCCCTTTCTCGAGTATAAGAGAGATGTGTTGCATCATCTCTATGGTAGGACGTAATGCCCATATGAATTCTTATCAAACACATGTTGAAGTCCCACCAATATTATGTCATTGATGAATTCTTAGTGTCCACTACACCTTAAAAAGAGAGTAGACAAGTGAACCATGAACCCTGGTCCATTTTTAAACCATAAGAAACACCTTTCCAAGCACAAGTATCACACTTTATATTTTCTATTATTAATTATTTCGAAAATGCAAAAAAAAATCTTCACTTGCAAACACACACAACCCAAAAACAACTTTACTTGCTTGCCTAGTTTAGTTACTTTACTTTACTTTATTTACATTTATATTTCATATTATTAGTATGAAACCTATGCTTGACAACCACATGGTGGAGTTGAGGACACAAGATAAAAACTTTTATTCGCAGGTTGCTAGAAGAGGACAAGAAGAAATAACATTTTTCCAATTCCCTGAGAGTTCGATATAAACCCTCGATTCACCTTTGTGGGGAAAAGACGCTTTCTACAACACTCTGCACTTGGAGTCCCAACGAGTTGGTACACACGGAGTTGTTGCTATCAGCAGTAATCTTCCGGATCGCCAGTCCCCTTTTGGCCTACTTCGTTTTAAATGGTGGTTATGTGATTACAATTTCCAAGCCTTGGAAAAGGGACTATGGATGTTCAACTGGTTCTCGTGAATTTCCATCGGACATAGACCCTTGAGGAATTCGATTTCATCGGCACCCCATGTTGGATTAGAGTTCTAAAGATACCATTTGGGCTAATGGACAATTGATGAGTGCGAGATGTCTGGGGCAGATTGAAGAGGAGAAGGGTTTGTGTCTATTTCAATATGAGTTCTTATTGGAATTGTGATGATATCTCGCTTGTAGTTTTGGGAACATGAGAACTATAGTACTTGGTATCACAATTCAAAAGTTTTTGAATATGGTTCAACTTGAAAATAGCACATGTATAGAAGATATTTGGAGAGGATGCGACTCCTGCTAGTGAGGGGAAGTTTTGGAGGCGGCTAGGGTGATTTTGGCTAAGCAAGAATGGGATACGCTACAACCGTTGCAAGAGAGATCAAGTGAACCCATAAACTCGAACACTTGATCCACATAAGAAACAACCTTCGCTTTACATGTAAATTACGTACTAATTATTCAAAAAATCAAAAAATGTTTACTACATTCTTTTTTGTTATTCTTTCACTCTAGTTTACACTATTGTGCGTATGAACTACAATGGTGGAGTGGGCGACAACAAGCCAATTTATGCATGTCTCATGTAGTTACTTGAGTGGGATACACGAGAGACCATTATCTCCTTCTGTTCGACATTAATCCCTAAGTTATCCTAGTGGGGGGAAACAAGCCGTTTGCCGCAACACCACTAGAGGAAAAGTCATTTGCCATGTACTTGCCCGAGGACGATAGTACATGCTGACCCCTCTGCCACATTTTGGGTTGGTTTCGTGGCCAGGGTGTGGTGGATGTCATATCTTTGAGGCGTCCGTGTTTAGAATCTTGTTTGACCGTGATGACAGTGTATCCGGAGGAAATTTTTCAGTCGTGCCTTCTGTTTTCATTTCTGGATGTTGCTCGATCTAGTCGTTTATGGTTCTAGCCAATGGGTCCATGATGTCAACCTCTGCGTACGAGAAATGTTTGCTATATTTGATTCTTTTTTACCAATGATCGCAAGTTATTTTCCTTTTGTTTTAAATCGGAAGTTATACTTTACCTTGTTAACATGGCAGGCTGATATGTACCATGTACAAGAAACGTTTGTTATCTCGAATTACTTTTGACTCGTGATTGTGGGTTAATGGGCTTTTTTCATCACTTCCTTTAAATTTTACTTTGTTAACGTTGAGGCGCGCTTCTACAGTGTGATGGATCTCCATGCCATCTATCTTGTACAAGAAATGTGTGGCATCTCTGATTATTTTTACCCATGTATGCCGTAACTTGACTTTTATTTCCGATCCCTTCTGTTAAATTTTACATTGTTAACATTGATGGATGCTGGATGCTGCAGACTGATGGCTCCCTCATGTAAGCATCTATGTATGAGAAATGTTTGCTTTCTTTGATTACTTTTTATCCGTCATTGAGGGATACTTGCATTTTATTTTTGATCCCTTCAGTCAAATTTTCTCTTGATAACGTCGAGGGACGCTATAGCCTGATGGTCTCCGATGTTATCCTCATTATAGAAACGTATGATTTCTTCATTATTTTTTTACATGTGATTTCTGGCTACTTTTGACATTTATTTTCGATATCTTCCCTTAAAGTTTAGCTTGATAACGTTGAAGGACGCTTGATACATACAATTTATATCATCACATTTCCATGTATAGTGATAGTTTATATTTTATTTGCATTGGTATTACATTATTTCAATTTATTTAGATGATTTGTGATACTTTCTTACAAAATCCTTCCTTTTGATATACAATTTTTAGCATTAAAAAAACCTCCTATTTTGTATTTTTATGCTTCAAGAACCTTTAGGGATCCAAATAAATCAAGAAAAAATACCACATAAGTTTATCATCAGAGAGAAGATAATGGGCACAAGAAGTCAACGGGGAAGCCTCATGAGGTCCGGGATTAGCCCCATGGCGCGGCTTGATACACGTGCTGCGCCATGGGGGCCCATCTGGCCCTCGTGCGTTGCCTCAGCTCTGTCTTTTTATGGAGAGATCTGTATTGTGAAAAACACGCCATAATTTTCTCGAGATTTAGTAAGGCGGGGCGAAAGTCTTCTCCTACTTTGGGAGAGGGCAAATCCCCTGCCGCCACATGTTAGATATCCATTAATGTCGAAGCTTTGTCACCACCATGATCATCTCCATCACCATCCCCACTCCTCTCTACTTTGCAATCTTGAATCAATCGCAAGTGGCGGCATTGTTAAAATTACTATTCATCTATTCAAGATATTTAATATAATGTTTATGATTGTTGATCCAATCATGTGTGAGTAATCCCCACGGGATGAGGGATGAGGTCTAGCCTCGCAGCAACAAGTGCATCTTTACAGTATCCCAATCTTTATATGGATCTGTGTACTAGTCATTGTCTTCGTATCCCAATCTTTGGGCTTGTCAGGTACCAAAGTCTCGCGAGGTTAATAATGGTATGAAGGTAACTGTACGTGGTGATTCACATACTTCGATGCAGTGTTGTGAGACTTGGAAAATGGTCAAATTTGTAGTTGCTATCTAGGAATTAATGACGAAGCCACTGATCTTCAAGCTACTTTTTGTCCATTTAACTATTGTTGTTTCCCAACGATGTTCAAGGCAATGGTAGGATAATTTATCCATGGTGTGTGATGTACGAAGGTTGTGGTGTCCTTTGGAGACATCACCCATTAACATTGCATATCTTATGATCACATACTTCACATGTTAGCATATTATTAAATGTATCATCCCATAACCATGTTTGAACAGCTACAGGTGAAACCTTGATCCTAGCTAGTGAAACAACAACTAAACGAAGTAGCAAAGTCTCACTTGCAGGTGATCTTACACCATTAGCATTCTTTATGTGGATTCGATAAATCTAGAGTCTCTTATAGAAAATAATCATACTACAAACAGATAATCTGGATTGAATGTAGAAGTTAGGCGATGCACAATGGACACACGGGTGGTTCGTCCCCGTAGAGGTAGGCGGTAAGGAAACCCTTTTCTTGGAAGAGGTGCTCCAACATCTAACCGTGGGAAGGTGAGGTCACCTTGGCCTCTTTGTGGAGAGGCTCGAGGTCTGTTGGCGCCCGTCAACTCGAGATGATCAAAATCTAGTGGAGGTGAATAATAGGGGCATGCTTGCATGTTTTATGTCGCCTATTGGGGATGCAATGTTATAGTTGGCTAGTGAACCTGATCAGATCCATATTCGTAGTCGTATGCATGTTGCGTAAATGGCAATGGACTGCTCGAGAAGTCCCTTGTGGGGTTTTCTCGGTGTCGCTGAACTTCCTCCCGCACAGGGTTGCGTACCATTTGTATTGTGTTTAATTATGTCAGAGAGATTCCCCATAAATGGTGGTGGGCATCTCTTACGCAGCTCCGCGATGCATTTTTGTAGGTTATTAATTGTGTGGCGATGTTAACTTTAGGACCGTGCTTTTGAGCGATTGAGCCCTGGATGAAGTCTTATTATAAAATTCTTGAGCAAGTGGAAGCGGTAACGCAAGGGGTCTTTGGTTAGGTGGTTCTCTTGAAGTACTCATCTCGAGCCTCGGGGTAAAAAAAACATAGGTCTGATCTTAGTTGTATGTACCTCATAAAATGGCGGTATTTTCACGTTGTTCCCTTGTTTAAAGCATTGCGTTGACTACTCAAAAACAAATCTCCGGGTGAAAACCCATGATATATCCCTCAGACTTTGATCTAGCAAAGACGGTGATGTGCCATTTCCTTCGCAGAGGTGTTGATTTAGGAGAATTTTTCTCACATTCCATGTGTTTTCAGTGATGGTGGTTAATGTTGATGTTTGCGGTTGCGTGACAAGGATCGTTTTAGCATGGCATTTATTTGTCTTAGTAATTAATGTGGCTATGCACGTCGTCGATTCTTTATTACTTTTTGACATTATAGTTTTTAGGGGATTAACATGATGTTGTTGGAGAGGTGATGTGTACTAGTTCCATGCCTTAATATAAGATGTTTTGTGAATTTAAATTAAACTTTCCAAGCGTCTTATTTTTTATAAAAAAACAGAGTGAGTATTGTGTATCAACTTGATACAGAAAGCACCAGGCACACACGGCGGAAACAACAATGCCAAACATTGAACATGCCCCTGAGATCAGAGCATTTTTTGGGGGCAAAAATCCGTTAATGAGAGTGGATTTTGTACATTGGATCTAGGACCGGTCTGATGTACAAAAAGTCGTTGGAGTTTTGCTAAAACTAAATTGTGATACATGACAGAGTAGTTAAAATACCACTATAGTCACAATGAAAGCCGAAAATACCACTAGTAGAAACTAGAATGCCAATATAGCACTCAACGTCCATTTTGTCGTGGCAAAATACCGCTACCGTACAAGGCAAACAGAAAACGCTCCTTTCGATGCAGAAATGTGATTGTACCCTACATGGGACCTCCCATGCACATTTCATCTATCCGATTCACCTTGTTATCTGTTTGAGATTTGTGCTGCACTGAATCACTTTGTTTCATTATGTTTCGGAAATATGAAACGGAATGGGAGCCGGAGCACTCACACCCCCCTCCCCCTCTCCGAGCGCTACAGTAGCTTGGGCCTCCCCACCAGCAGTCCGAGCAGATCCGAGACCTCCTCCGCCGAAATAGCCAGCCAGAGTTGGCCGAGGAGAAGCGCCAGAGTAGATTGGTGTAGGTTTAGGGGTAGATCTAGGTTAGTTTCGACTGTTTCCCATGTGGCAGTATGGCGTGATGCCGTCGGGAGTTTGGCGGCGGTGGAGCTGGAGCTACTCCTCGCGGTTGGTGGTGAAGTTGCTGCTGCTCGCGGCGCTTCGATGGTCGGAGCCGGGGCCGACTAGCAACAAAGCTTCTACACCTCCCCCAATAAAGCTTGTTTGCTGCTCTCTGGATTTGGGCGGTGAGGCCTGGGTTCCTCCTCTTTCAGAACACTGTGGTGGTGGTGATGAAGAGGAGATTCCGGGTCAAGCCGTTGTTGGTGGATCTACGGAGCGGCGTTCTGGAGTTGTTGTTCATCTTCGAGCGAAATACATGTTGACCGACTTAGCCATGATTCTCGGCCAAAAAGGTAGTCCATCTACAACCTCCATGATGGAGGCCTCCATGGTCGATCGTTGGAGCTCGGTGCTTCGGAAGGCCAAGTGGTTCATCCCCGGCCATCTAGTGGTTGCTAGTGGCTAGATCCTCGTCGTCGGAGGAGAGCATCCGAGCATCTTGCTCTCGAACTCGGTGGAAACGCCTTGAGTTCGTCGGCGCTAGGTGACAGAGGCGTTCATGTCCTTGATTGCGTTTTCTATTTTATTTTTAGGGTGCTTTTTGTAAAGTGCAAGGCCCCATATTCAAATTATAGGTTCTTCAAGACGAGTGATGAAAATGGGTCTTTCTGTAAAATGTACTTGTCACGTGTTGATCTATAAAAGCTCCGCTGGAGTCTTTAACCCCCTTGTGTTATAAAAAAAAACGGAATGATATGCAACGAGACAATATGGTTTGGGTTTGTGCACGGGACTTTTGCTGTCACCCTTTGGATGTATCTCTTCAAGCAGCTCTATCCTCCTAGAGCGAGCGTCACCCCTCAGTCCCCATGGCCTGCCGCACTAGTCCCGCACGTCCCCGCCTCTGCCGCTTGTTCTCACGTGCCGCTGCCGCTACCTCTACCTCGAGGTCTTCCACGAGATCCACGATCGTGGACCAGGCCGGTGCAAGGTGCTCTGCGGCTGCTTCCCAACTACATTGTGTGGTCAGTCATCATTCACACCAGAGTACCACCGTGTCCAAAAGGGAGGTGAGGGCCTGGATTACCCTGGCTGTCTGCCTGTGGCTGTGCGTGTTGTGCTTCTGAGTTCTGAATGCGATGTGCGTCTATATATATAGTCTGGATTCTGAACACGATTGATACTTACTCTCTTTGTCGCGCACACTCTCGGGCTCGGGTCAACAATACACAGAGAAGAAGGGTGAGGGGTTTGACACCGCGCCGAAATCCAACATGGAGAAGCAGGCAAGCTTGGAGGAAACCCTCCTCCCGAGGAGCCGGCCGGAGTGGGAGGAGGAGGAGAGCTTGGCGGCGAGCGAGGAGGTGAAGAGGCAGCTGTGGCTGGCCGGGCCGCTCATCGCCGGCAACCTGATGCAGAACCTGGTCCCGATGATCTCCGTCATGCTCGTCGGCCACCTCGGCGAGCTGCCCCTCGCCGGCGCCTCCATGGCCAACTCCTTCGCCACCGTCACCGGATTCAGCCTCCTGGTACGCGCGTATACATCCTCTGTTTTTCTTGCCCTGCTGGTTCTTGGACCATGCTAGTAGTATGCTTGCCCGAATTCACAAATCAAATCTACCAATTCATGCATTATACGCATCATTTGGTAGTATATATTCATGAATGTTCGAGTTACAAAAAGAGAAAGTCATCACGTATTGCCATTTCCTTGGACTGTCGTTGCGCTGTATGCATGCATGCATCACGTGCTCTTTAATCCCATCCATCAAATTGGCATATACCCTGCAGAGATCGATAATCCTCTGTTTCCCACTGGAGTATATACATGCCTGCGTGGTCTCGTCGTGTCCCCGGGCGAAGTTCCCGTCATGTACTTTAGCTGGCAGAACTGAGAGGGAGAAGAAGAGCACGGGAAGAAGAGGAGAGGGAGGAGCAGCGCCGCCCGCCACCGGACTCGATACCTACTCCACTCCACCGCCGGCCGGACCATCTGCCACTGCCGCCCCGCCCTCCTCGAAGCTCTTCCTCCCTCTATGCTCCGCTCCGCCGCCATCTCGCTTTTCTCCAGCGACGATGCAACCCACACCTGACACCTCCCTTCCCCAAGTCTACTGCTCGCCGTCGCTTTTTCCACCGCAGGCTTGCTCTCCTCTCTCTCTCTCTAGGCGCTGGTCACTGCTCCCCCCGCCCTCTCTCTGCAGAAGAAACGAGAATACCGGTAAAAGCGGATCGAACAAGAAGAGTAGAATCGTGCAATTAGAATAATGGGTGTTCGTGGGCACGATCACCCCGTCGGGGAGCAATTCTGCTAGCAGTGATGGATTGTTGGATACATTGGAGTATTTTACGTGCTCGGGCCAGAGGCCTTAAGTTTTTTTAAAAAAGTATTTTACGTGTACGATGACAAATCCACTTCTGTAGCCACCCTTGCAGTCAACGTATGGGTAGTTTTTAACCACGCAGTCCATGTGTTCACTCAGAAACGAATCGGCTCTCTCCGTCGAATAGTGTAATCAATTGCCTAGCTAATCGTGCTCGGTCCAAAATTCGACAGCTTGACGAAGATTTTCTAGTATAACACCAGTAAGTTAACCCAAAAGAAGAAGAAATAAATTTCATGCGTGACCTTCAACACTAAACCGGACGGACCTTAATGGCTCTGGGGATATACTAGTCGCCTTGATATCTACCACAAACTTGTGGCTCGTAGTATCATGATATTATCATGTAGTACTATCATAACTAGATTCAGTCTTCAGTCATTGTATCACTTTCTCCTTGATGCAAAGTATACTACTTATATTTATTGATTTAGAATTTTAATGCAAATTGCGTATAAGATTTATTTTTTAAATGATATTAATTTCTATAGTTCTACATGCTGTAATATGGCATTTTCCTATGATAGCAATATGATATATTTTCGCACTAATTATAGTAACGCACCTGCAGTATTTTGCATGCATGAATGCATGATGCTCTATCATATCCTATTGTGAGTAGTCACAACCGCTCGACCGTGATATCCCAACCATAAGCATATATATGCTTCTAGATGTGTGCACAAAGTAATGAGGAAAGATTAGTAAAACAAATAAAGGCCGGTAATATGGGATGCAGGTTTGAACTACGCAGCAGATACACATTGAATGGAGTATGTGCCATTGGCACAGCTGGGACAGGATGTTTTTTAGTTGGGTCTTCAATTTTTTGACAATAAATGGGAGA